>NC_087206.1:190000-325741 GCF_015104395.2 Macrobrachium nipponense | reverse complement strand
CATCGTCAGAAGAAAGGTGTCTGAAGGACCTTCACTTCACTTTGGCTTTGGCGAAGTCCCGTGGGACTTCTGGTCAACCTCGAAAAGTCGCATCTGAACCCACCCCAACACGTCTATCGTGTATCTGGGGATTCAGATGGATTCAGTGGCCTTTTCGAGCGTTTCCGTCCCAGGAACGACAGCTGCAAGGCTTAGAGAGAGTTTCGGCCTTCCTGGGGAGGAAGAACTTGCTCGGCGAGGGAATGGATGAGTCTGCTGGGAACCATTTCCTCGCTGAAAAGTTTGTTTTCCCTGGAAGACTACACCTCAGACCTCTCCAGTTTTTCTTAGCAGACGAATGGAGAGTCAGAGAGGATCTGAATGCGACCCTTTCATCACCAAATCGGTGAAGAATCCATCTAAGATGGTGGTTAGATCCTCGGAAGTTTCGAGAGGGGTTGTCCCTAAACTTCTGAGCCCAGACCTAGTGTTGTTTTCCGAGCCTCGGTGTCGGGATGGGAGCAACACTGGGAGGGGAGGAAGTGTCAGGCACCTGGAGGGGGGAACAGGTGTCCTGGCACATCAATGTAAAGGCGGAACATAGCGGCGTTTTTCTGGCGCTACAGTTCTTCCAACAAAAGGTTGCAGAGAAAGTAGTCCAAGTCAACTCGGACAACACACAGCCCTTGCGTACCTAAAGAAGCAGGGAGGTACACACTCCCGTCCTCTGTTTTATTTAGCGAGGGAGATTCTGCTGTGGGCAGATGCGAGACGGATAAGGATCCTGACGATTTATCGCAGGAGTCCAGAACGTCAGAGCAGACCTTCTCAGCCGACAAGATCAGATCCTGCCGACGGAATGGACGTTGCACCAGGACGTCTGTCGAGAGCTCTGGAGACTGTGGGGGTGTCCGTTAGTCGACCTATTTGCGACGTCGAGAACAAAGAGGTTGCCTCTTTATTGCTCCCCTGTGCTGGATCCGGGAGCAGTCGCGATAGACGCTCTGCTCTGGGACTGGACGAACCTAGACTTGTATGCCTTCCCGCCATTCAAGATCATGGGGGAAGTAGTAAGGAAGTTCGCGGCATCGGAGGGGACGAGGTTGACCCTGATCGCCCGATGTGGCCCGCGAAAGAATGGTTCACGGAGGTAATGTCATTCATCATAGACTTTCCGAGGACATTGCCCTGGAGGAAAGATCATACTCAGGTACAGCCCGCCCACTTCGCAAAGATATGCACCAGAAACCTCTCCTCTCTGGGTCTGACTGCGTTCAGGACTATCGAAAAAGCTGGCATCCAGAGCGAGAGGTTTTTCTAAAGCAGCTGCAAAGGCGATCGCCAATGCTAGGAGAACGTCCTCGAGAGCTGTTTACCAGTCGAAGTGGGGCTTCCTTCAGGGCATGGTGTAGAAAGGAGGGAATTTCCTCTTCCACTACCTCTGTGAGCCAGATAGCCGATTTCCTGCTTTGTTCCGACACGGCATACAAACCTCGGTCCTTTTACAATAGGAAGGTACTAGCGGCAGCTGGATAGGTCGTAAGCTTTCGAACAAGGGGTTCGGTAGTTAACTGCTTGTCCGACAGGCGCGTCGCTACGCGCGACTGGGAGGGTAGGTAACAAATCACTTTTGCTTTCCGCCTGCTGCGTGTGGAGTGTATCATCGCTCTCTGCCCGCTTCATCGTCGTTGCTTTCCGCATGGTTGTGTTTTTCTTTTTCTATTATCTAGTGAAACCTGAATTGTAAGTACAATAATTTCTATTTATTTCCATTGAATTCAATTGTGAATTAAAGGATCTTGGTTTCACCAACCCGCCCCACCGTTACCTCCCGAGTGCCGGGACTTGAAAGGGCGTAAGTGCGGGCAATTCATTTTCCCAGACAAATGATCTTCCCGTATTTGTGTTGATGCCGGTGCCGAGGGCGGGAGAGCGCTCGCTCTGAGCGTATATTTTGGTTGGAAATGTGTAGATGAAAATCGTAAGTAAGTGCTCTTTTCATTTATATTTTTTTTTTACCTGTATGCTCGTTGCCGAGCGAATGCGCTCGGCACGAAAACTTATTCTGTATGGAAGTGGAATCGCAAGTACAGTATTCTTTTTCATTTTCATATATATTATTTTGATTGTACAATACTCATTTTGGATCAGTTTCCGAGCTTACCCGAAATTGATCCTTTCCCCTTTTTAATAAAATTGAATGAAGTGAAATCGCAAGTGCAGTTCTTTTTCATTTTCATATTTATTGAGATTGCATTGTTACTTGGATCAATGTTTTCCGCTATCCCGGAATTGATCCTTCCCCATTTTATTTGTATGAAGTGAAATCGCAAGCGCAGTATTCTTTTTCATTTTCATATATATTTTGATTGCATCAATTCATTATGGATCAAGGTTCCATCATAATCGGAATGGATCCTTTTACCCTTGCGCTCGGTACGAGGGCGCAAATGCGCTCGATCCGAGCCCTTATTCATTGTGAAGTGAATCGTAATGCAAGATTCTTTTTCATTTATTCCTTTTATTATTGATTGCATCAATATTATTTGGTTCAAGTTCCGCTCAGTCAGGGAATTGATCCTTATGCCCTTGCATTCGGGCCGAGGGCACGATTGCTCTCGGGCTCTTATTATTATTGTTGGGTACATGGGTGCGTGCGGGGGGTGGGGAACGAGACCACCCCCCCCCCCCCCCCCCCCCGCTCAGCTCCCACAGATTGGCCCTTCCCCTTGGGGGGGAGGTTATCTGCGTTCTTCTCCTCGCCCGACCCGTCGAGCGCGGGGGAGGGCGCTCGGTGCCCGATGTACAATTGTATTCGGGTCTTCACTCGTTCGGAGAGGGCTCACCCCCCCGCGCGAGGGGACTTCCCCCCCACTAATCGCTATACTGTTATTTCCGCAGGTGCTACTGCACGAGGGTGGACCTTGGTGAGGTATGGCGTCCTTCCATTTGCAGGGCGTGCTAGTGTCCAGGGGCTGCGGTTCTATGTCTGGGCCTACTGCGGTCACCCATGGAGTGGTGACCACGCTCCAGGTGACGACGTCCCTCCTCACCTGGTGTACTCGCCTCACGTTGGTAACAGTCTTGCCTACAGCCGCTGTGAAGTGGCCGTTCGCCGTACCGATTATCCGAGGGCGGCGTGCCGCCGCGCTCGTGGTTGCCGCGCTGTCGTGGTTGCCCAGCGCTTGCCGCGATCCACACGTTACCGCTGCCCTAGAGCTCGCCCTGGACCTGCTGCCGGTACCAGGATGTTGCTGGCTGCTGCTCCACTTCCTGTGTTTCCGGTTGGTGCTGCCTGCCGTACCTGCCGATTCTGGGCTGACTGTCCATGCAGTTTGCTGCGCTGGCTGTCCCTGCAGTTGCTGCGCTGGCTGTCCCTGCCGTTGCTTGCGCTGGCTGTCCCTCTGATGCTGTGCTGGCTGTGCCTGCCTGTTCCTGAGATGCCCATACCTGCTGACGTCGTCCCTGTTCGTGGGGGTTACTACCCCAGACTTTGGTCTGTCTGTACAGGTGCGCCGGTCGCCCTGTGGCTTCGGCTACAGCAGCCCGGCTCCGCCCTGGATAGCAGATCTTACGTCTGTCCTGAGGAAGCTGACGAAGAAGAGGAGGAAGGTGTCGTCGTCGTCGTCTTCATCTTCTTCATCGTCGTCGGCTGCCGCCTCTTCCCCTTCGACTTCTAAGGCTTCACAGCCGAGGAAGAAGAAGGTTGCCTCCTCCTCCTAAGAAGTCTCCCTTGGGAGCTTCTCGGGACCTCCCCGTCTCACCTCGGTGGGACTGGAGGGTTCCTTCCGCTGGTCCTCCTGCTCCTTCGGGAGTGTGGCCCGTCTCTTCTCCGCAAGGAAGAAGACTACGGGGACCAGAGGGGTACCGGCTAACACCGGTACTTCCTCGCCTGGTGTCAGTGGTTCTGCTACTGCAACAGGGTCCGTCTCGGCCTCTCGTTCGCGGGAGGTACCGAGTGTACGGTCGCCTACCAGCGACCGTGCAGCCAGGAACCGACCTCTGAGTCCGCTCAGCGTCAGGTTCACGGCACGGGGGCGGAAGACTGGTGACAGCCGTCACTGCGACTCTCACCAGACCAGCTCTCGCTCTCGCGGCGACCAGCTGGCTACCCGGGGACGTGACGGTCCACGACCGGCCACGGGCTGAGGATGGGAAGACAAGGTCCTCCTCCCGTTCGCCTCCGGTGCCATCTTCACCCGGCTGGAACCAGCGCACGTGAACGTGCCGTGAGGACAAGCACCGGTCTCACTGTGACAGTGGAGCCTGCAGGTCGCCTGACCGTCGCTCTCACAGAGAGCGATCGGGTATGGCAACCAGCACCAGCTTCTTCTGACACTCGAGATCATGGGCCGCTGTGCTCAGTCCAGCCGTTCTCCACAGCGAGACGGTTCGACCAGGCCTGCAGCTCGATCGCCACCGCTGGGTTGACGATCGCTGCAGCCCTCCAAGCCTGCTGGTTCTGCCAGCGAGCGAGGAGGGAGCGTCAGGTCTGCCTCTCCCGTACCTTCAGCCTCCTCGGGTTACACCGGGAGGAGCGAGGTATTGGAGGAGTGATCGTGAGGGGTGCGCCCCTCATGATCCCACCACGACGCCCTACGTGCCAGGCACGGTTTCTTGGACCGGCCAGGACGTATGCGCAAGTGGATGGAGAAGACCGAGAGGGCTGTCGCTGTTCCCCCTTCTTAGGAGGAAGGTTCTCGGAATATGCTCTTGTTCGAAGGGCTTAACGGTCCCACTCTGCAAGATGCTGTGACTTCCGAGATCCAGAGGAACTTTGCCGAGGTTATGGCGCTGATTCGTCAGCACAACGACCTCGGGGAAGGATCGCCGCTCCCACCAGCAGAGCCACGTCTCGGCTCGAGTCGTTTTGGGGGCGGGGGCCCGAGAGGGAACCCAAATCGACGGTGGGGGTCTGCCAGCGATCGGAGCTTGCCGACTGTGTTGAACCAGGTAGTCTCTCGTCTCCGGACAAGAAGGCTCTCTCAGTTCTGGCCGGTCGAACAAGCTACTTCACCTCCTCTACTGCGACAGAGGCGTTTCTACGTGTCTTCGGACACCGTATTTTGAATACACCCCTTCGGTCCTCCTGAGGTTTCGACCTCGACGAGGACTGGAATGAGTCGGAGGACGGTATCGGCTCTCTCCTGTCAGGTGTCGATCAGCCCCACCCAGACGACGTTCACAGTGGCGGCAGACCCTTACCTACAGTATGAGTTCGTACCCTCCTCGGGAAAACGTTTTCTCCTGACGATACGTTTTCCCAGGCTCTGAGAGGCCATCGCCGTAAGGCGATGGCTGCTCCTTTTCTTCTCCAACTGCTAGTTCCGCTGGGAAGGCGAGCCAGTATCCAATTCCTCCCCCATTCCCTCTCTCCTTACGGCTACGAGGGAAAGGGGAGGGATCCTACAGAGATTTCTCTAAGATCCCACGTTAGGGGCTGCGCTACCGGGGGGACCTTCGGGTCCTACCTGACGTAAGCCCCGGTCGTTGAGGAGGGATCCTGCCCCTTTCTCGATTTCTATGGGAATCGGGAGGATCACCAGCCGATATCGTTTGATGAATTCGGTGGGGGGTTTCGCAGAGTGCTTAGAATTCTACGGAATTTCTAGCGCACTCAGAGTGTTCGAGTTTTTTTACGATCTCCAAACACTTAGGCGAGACCACGGTCCAAAGTGAGCGAGAATCCCCGATAATTGTTACACGATAATCAGAACCTCGCTTATGCTCGAATTCCTGTAATTTCTAGCATTTGGAAGAAGACTGCTGCTGAAAGAAGAGTATCTCACAGTAGGCGATTAACCTGGAATAGAGAAGAACGGACGGGAACTTCCAGTTTGGCTTGAACTATCGTCTTCGGTATTCTGTTCACCATTGAAGCTTTCCTTTGGGGAAGACTTCTCCTTCACTCTCTTGACTAGAGAACGAAGGCGGTCGATCTCCAATCCTTATTCTCATTCCTCGAGAGGAAAAGAATTTAGGATGGAGGTCGTGGTACAGAACCTACAAATATACTACGTATATTACCCTCGCGACATGATTCTTTTAACAGTTGAATTGTCCGGGGGGTAGGCACATACCGTAGTTAACTCTACGGTTTGTGACCGAGACGAATTGTATCTTAATGAACTGCAACTCGGGGTTGCCTGCAACCTCCCCAGCAGTTATCAGTTTCGATTTTAGATACTTGGTATTGTCATGACAACACCAAATCAGCTTTTGTATTTACCGAAATCCGTTTCAGGTTAAATATAATTGCCTCGAGCGTATTCTTTATGCTCGATGGTTCTAGCCGAACGCATTTCCTTCGTGGAATAATGGATTACTGGCAACTCAGGATGACGAGTCACGAGAGCTACTGCGTATTGAACTGCCTGATAGCGGCTCAGTATCAGCTAGGTCTCGGAGATGCACGGTCGGTTACGTCTCTCTCTCCCCTGGTTTGATTGACTACCGAACCGTATCTCTGCCCAACAATCATGGACTTAGGTATCTGATTAACGGGGATTCTCGCAATTTAATTGAAGGACCATCTACTGCTGTGACGCTCGATTTCATCGCCTTCGACATTGCGAGAATTTTCAACAGAGATATCTCTTGGACTCTTTCATCTTTCTGTTTACCGCACGGTAACAGAAGTCTGTACTAGTCACCCGCTGCATCGCACCGCGATAATGCGAATGATTTTTTGCAGACATCTGAGTTTGTCTTCAAAATATCTCGTATTCGTAGGTGTGCAATTATTCATTGCTCGCCCCGAATTAACAGATATGTCAGAAGACATCGCCTACTCTCCGACCTGACAGCTCTACTTCCAAATGTTCAGCCCATGAGAAGCAGTTCTTCAGGCAGTATTTCCCTGTCTTCATTACTGAAAAGCGCTCCGCTTTTATTGCAACTACGATCCTCACCGGACAGCAATGAATAGCGGTTAGCGTTCTCAGTCTTTGTAGCACAGGTTCAGAATCTTGAGAATCCTTCTCTCGGTTCAACTGTGAAGACGTAGGTTGCATTTTCTGTACACCTTCGTCTTCAACGACACATAGTGTTTTTTTTCCTTAGCCGAGAATCAACTATACTATGAGATATCTTGCCATCAGGGACCTCGGTCTCTAGAAGGCAATTGACTTTCGCCTGTTGGGCACATGCCTTAAGAGAGTCATCACCTTGCCTTCTGGCATCGGTGACGAACAAATTATTTGTTTAGTCTCTTGGCATAACCCTTTTAAGGCGAAGGTCACGTGACTTGCTCGGGTGCTTGGACAACTTGCCTCCTACCGAACGCAGTCAGTCGGCAGCTGTCAGAGCGCCCCAAGTCTGTTTACGAACTTCGCTGTGGACTTAGTTCGGTTGTTCCATAACAGTCTTTTCTTCGTCCTAACGGCTTGTCACAGTACCCATACCATCGACACCCACCATTGAGTGTCGGTGTCCTATCCACTACCGAGAAGAACAACTTCGCTGCAGACGGATAGACCAGTATGGGTACAGGACATCACCGAAGTCGAGAAGAGGGATAGGTCATACGACCATTCCCTTCTTTTCCTCTGAGGTAATTGCATGACTTTTCCTGCGAAGTCAAGCATCCAGGGGATGGGGATTCGTGACGCTCGATTTCGTACCGAATTCGTAGCGAAGACTCTGAACCCTTCGGTTCCTGACGATCGGTTTAGAGTCCTTCACAATCCCCTCCCTAATGGACTTCACCGCCTTCGATGCGAAGGAGATGCTGCTTTGTCCTGTGAAAGCGCGACCGCGCTTTCTGAAGAAACTCGACATCCCAGGCTGAGTGTTGAAGACTCTTCGTCAGCACCAAGATGACCTAGAAGTACACTCCCTCGAGTTACACAAGAACTTCTCCGTGGCGCAGGTACTGAAGGCAGGGGTCTGGTACAACCAGACCACTGGCACCTCCTTCTACCTTTTGGATATTGCCCACAGGTCCTTGGATCGTTTTCCTTAGGACCCTTGGTGGCTGCTCAACACGTTGTGTAGCTAACCCAGACCCTAGCAGGCTGAACAGCATCGAGTCCTGGTGTGACTGTAAAGAATAGATAAGTGAATGAGAGAGTGACTGGCTTCTCTTCCTATCTTTTCCCCCCCCTCTACCTGTGGGTAGAGGGATACGGTCATCACCTTGCTGGATAAGGACGAGATGCCGGTGAGCTACTCGACAGAGCCCCATCCTATCCCTTTCACTAGGGATGGGAGCGAATATCCACCACTTCCTCCCTACAAGGGGGGGGAAGTGGATGCCAACAAGAGACAAACCATAACTTTATGTTGCCTCTTGCAAATAGGAACTTGTTCTTGTTTGCTGGTACGAAGAGATACGCTTGCCTCTCTCTTAGTACTTGGTCCAGAGGTCTGACCATTGATCCTGCGGTGCACACCCCGATCAATCGGACAGAGGCTTGGATCCCTCCCTCGCTCTTACGACCAGGGAGGCATTCCAAGGTTGGGCGAACACCAGTCTGTTCACAAAAGACTCAGATTCCTCCCACCAAGAAGTGAGTCTTCCTATTGTAAAAGGACCGAAGGTTTGTATGCCGTGTCGGAACAAATGACAATTTGTCCAAAATTGCATTTTTCCTAACTATACAAACCTGAGGTCCTTTTACACATAGTCCCACCTCATGCCACCCCTCACTCTGCAGTTTTTGCTTGGGCCAAAAGCAAAAGTGATTTGTTTACCTCCCAGTCGCGCGCGCGCGCCTGTCGGACAAGCAGTTAACTACCGAACCCCTTGTTCGAAAGCTTACGACCTATCCAGCTGCCGCTAGTACCTTCCTATTGTAAAAGGACCTCAGGTTTGTATAGTTAGGAAAAATGCAATTTTGGACAAATTGTCATATTTTTAAGAAATGTACAGAAGCTGGCTGTCCCGACCATCAAGGGATATAAGAGTATGCTGTCGGCAGTCTTCCGACACAGAGGACTAGACCTGTCTGATAACAGGGATCTTCACGATCTCCTGAGATCATTTGAGACATCCAAGATACCTCAGGCGAGGCCTCCTTCTTGGAACTTGGACTTAGTCCTTAGACTTTAATGTCGAGTCCTTTCGAACCTCTACATGAAGCGTCTCTTAGGAACTTGACTAAGAAGGCTCTTTTCCTAACTGCTCTGGCGACGGCGAAGAGAGTTAGCGAAATTCAGGCCATTTGTAAGAGAGTGGGCTTCAAAGGGGACAATGCTGTCTGCTCTTTGAGTCCCACTTTCTTAGCAAAGAATGAAAACCCGTCGAACCCTTGGCCAAGGAGCTTTGAAATCAAGGGTATGACAAGCCTTGTGGGCCAAGAACCTGAGAGAGTCCTGTGCCCTGTCAGGGCTCTAAAGTTTTATGTCCACAAGACTAAAGAAGTACGAGGTCCCTCAGATAATCTCTGGTGTTTCGGTTAAACGACCCGATATCCACCAATTATCCAAGAACGCTTTGGCGTTCTTTCTGAGGGACGTCATTAAAGAGGCTCATTTGTCTTCCACACAGATCGATTTGAGCCTCTTGCGAGTGAAAGCTCACGAGGTCAGAGCTGTCGCAACCTCGCTTGCCTTCCAAAGGAACATGTCGATCAAGGACATCCTTGACGCCACCTTTTGGAGGAGCAATTCAGTATTCGCCTCACACTACTTGAGAGATGTGAGAACGATATATGAGGACTGTTGTTCTCTTGGGCCATACGTTTCTGCAGACACAGTCTTGGGGGCTGAAGGTAGCTCTCTCCCTATCCCTTAGTTAGGTTTAGGTTAGGTTTTAGTTGTTGTGTTTTTGGTTGTGGTGAGGCTTTGGTGAAGACCTCCCATCTCTTAGCTTAGTGTTCAGGGGGTCTTGGATAGTTGGTCAGGTGGTGGTCAGTTGCTTCGTTGCCCTCATTTGTATGGCTCTATGCTCTTGTCACATTGAGGTCACGTCCCCGTTGACAGAGCATCCAGAGCGCACCAGCACTACAGGTCTCCACCTGGCTGGCAACTCTGATTAAGCACAAGCAGGCTGAGGTGACAGTAATCACAGAGTCTACTTTGCTAACAGGTGAGGAACCAAGGTGTATATCATCTACTTAATTTAAGTTTCCTACAAATCCTATTCTGTCTCTTCCCACCATCCGAAGGTGGGATTCAGCTATATATATATCTGCCAAGTAAGTTTCATGAACAAAATGTTATTGTTATAATACAATTAAGTTTGTTCATACTTACCTGGCAGATATATATAATTAAGTGCCCACCCACCTCCCCTCAGGAGACAGTGGCACTGATAAAATATGAATAGAAAATGGGAATGGTTCCTGATATCCACCTCCCAGCGGCGGGAATGGGTACTACCACCTGGCCGCCCACTGCGTGTGCCGCGAGTTTTGAAATTCTGTCGGACTTCGGAGAATACAGCTATATATATATCTGCCAGGTAAGTATGAACAAACTTAATTGTATTATAACAATAACATGTTTACGGATTAATGTTTTAAGGCTTAGTAAATTTCATATTCATGGGAAAACATTTTGCATGAGCCAGTAAATGTCATGTAATAAGAAACTTGAACCAAAGAAAACTTCCTAGGTTCTTAAGTGAAGTTCCCTTGAAGGATTTCAGTTACACGGATGGGGTTGTACTACCAGATGGTAAGTGCAAATGTAGAAAACTTAGATGTTGGTCATTTCACAAATGGAAATAAAGAAATGTTAGACCTTTCTAATCTAAGTACGATGTTGATGAACAGAAAAATGTTAGACAGTTCTAATGGAAGCATTAAGTGAAAACGAGGTTTTAGATAGTTAAAACAGAAATTTACAGAATTTAATTCAAAGTTGTATCAGGTTATTTTTTTAACTAAGTACTATAGTCATTGCTATCCATTTTATGCACTGGATACAAATATCAAGCCTCATATTGTCTTTATAGAAGAAGGTTTTTCATAAAAAGTTGCTTTCATATAATAAAAATTAGACAATTAGATTTTAGGGAAATTCACTCAGTAGAAAGTAAAATAGTACATGGAACCCTTCCAAAAATGCTTATGACTTCCTGTTTTGATTCAAACACAGTTCTATCACAACAAATGCATTTAATCACCAAAATTATATAAAAATACAGTAGTTAGTGAGAACTATTTTTCAGTGAACAATTCCAAAAATTTTCTGCTAATAATGTGTATATATGTTCTTAAGAAAACCCGCTTATCCAGAACCACAAATAGGTGGTGGTCGACTGTAGTCTGTTTCATGTTTACACTATAATTTCTATCATTATTTTTCAATAAGAATATTTAGACAGAATTCATTTGCACTACTCCGATTTCCGAACATTAACGAATCATCTGTGAGGCTTAATGAAAATAAAATATTTACAATTAGACATTTATTATTCGATTGTTAACTCTTGGAGATTCTTGGTTCGTAAAACTCACGTCTGATTTGGTCTACCACATAATGTAGGTTTTGCAGTCATTTTCTGTTGCTCACCATAAATTTATTAGCGCCTCAGTGGCGTGGTTGGTATGGTGCTGGCGTCGTACCTTGGTGGTCGTGAGTTCGATTCTTGGGCATTCCATTGAGTGAGAGATGTGTATTTCTGGTGATTTAAGTTCACTCTCGACGTGGTTCGGAAGATACATAAAGTAGTTGGTTCCGTTGCTGAATAACCGCTGGTTCCATGCAACGTAAAAACACCATACAAACAAACCATAAATTTATTTTCGTCCACTGCATACTAATGAAGGTTTTAGTTTTATTCTGAAGTATTGAGTGCATTTGAAAATTAAAATTGTTTAAAAATTAAAACAAAAACATACTGTACAGTGTAGGCCGTCCCCGATTATCGGAGCGGGCTCCGTTCCCCGGGGGCTGTCGATAAGCGAAAAACGCCATTAACCGAAACTTGGTGGGTTATGGTGCCTCTCTTAGGGATGCCATGGCACCATAACTATTATTGGTGCCTCATGGGCATTGATAACCGGAACTCGGCCTGTTACGGTGCCATAAATCGCCAATTTTACAGCACCATAAAACCGGATCGGTGATAACCGGTGACTGCGTGTACATGTTAAAGTTTGCTGAGAGCAGATGTCTCCCCATTTCAGTAGATCAGTATTTGAAAAGAAGTACAATATCAGATTTATAAATTCAGTTTGCTCTTTGAAAAATTACAACAAAACTTCTTTCTTTTTGCATATATTTTTTTGCAATTTGTGAATGTTATTGCACTCAAAAGTTACGTATATATTTTTAACCAGACCACTGAGTTGATTAACATCTCTCCTAGGGCTGGCCCAAAGGATTAGATATGAATTTATAATCACCAGAAATAAATTCCTCTGATTCCACGTTGGCAGAGCGTAAAATCGAACTTCGTACTACCAAATCAGTAGGCGAGCACATAAGCCACTCGTCCAACGAGGAACTATTGCACACAAAAAATGTAAGGAAAAGAGGTGAACATTTTAAGATTCTATGCTTATAACTACTTTAGTAATAATTGTTTTGGAAGGACCCCACTCTTTTGGGTGGTAAAGTTAAACTACTTCCCAGCACCTTCTAGGCATCGTTGTAGTTCTACTTGTCAAAATATTTATGATTAATTTGTTATCTGTTGAAGACGTCACTGGAGTCTGAGGAAATTACATTTGTTTGAGTTATTAGAATCTCAGTTAAAATATACAGATTATTTATTGTAATAGACAGACATATTTGTTGACTGAAAACTATGACAGTTTGAAGTGAAGCAACTGGGGATTAATTTTCAAGGGTGTGGTTGTGATCCTCTCTCTCTCTCTCTCTCTCTCTCTCTCTCTCTCTCTCTCTCTCTCTCTCTCTCTCTCTCTCTCTCTCTCTCCACAAGTCACCCTTGTGGGTGCATTTAGGAACCAACACTATGTATAGGCTTTTATTAGTGGCTGCTCAGCAGCCTCCAAGAAATTAGAATGGAAGTGAGCGCATCGTTATTAGCCACCACTTTCCATATCTTATACTTTGAGGTCTCTCCTAGATTTTAAAAGAGGGAGCTGGTTCTTCCATTCAGTTGTGTCTAGTCCTATCCCAGGAATTTTAAAAGGGATCTGATTCTTCTAAAACAGAATCTCACAGGTGTCCTCTCAGGATCTGGCCTTGAGACAGCTTTCCACCAAACTTTGCTTTGAAAAAGATCCTCATGTTCTGTCATGAAAAAAAAAAAACTGCTGTTTATGTCCTATGTAATTGTGAAATTTACCCTGAAATTCTTTTGTCCAAAATATTGTAATTTACTGTGTCAAGACCTTGTTTACTGGTTTTTCATTTTTTTTATTTTTTATTTTGCAGATAAATGGCATTTAAATGCAGCTACTGTTGCACTTTTTTAGCTCACAAGAACGATGTAAGGAGAAAACTGTTCAGCTATCAAGCAAAGACATCTTAGTACCAAGATGACGACTTGTAAGGAGTTGCTTGCCGTAACTCTTCATAGATTTTCTTCTTGAAGTGTTTCATTTTTAAGACAAAGAGATACTACAGCATTTTCGTAGCTCTCACTTCCTCAGGAATTTGCAGTGAACTGTGTCATTTGTAAATACTAATAAGTAATAGATATCTATAGCAATTATTTTGCTACATTTTTTGCATTTCAAATGAAACTATTAAGTTTAAGGGTAATGATATTGTAACACTTATTTGTGTATGTATACTGTGTGCGTGTGCATTTCATAAAGTCTTTATAGCCATTTATCTTTTGACTTACAATTTTAAAAAGGAACTGATTGAATGTATAATCTGTCAGAACTTTTCACGCAGTGGTGAGATCTGTGTAATTTTGTAAGAAAATAATTACATTGTCGTGTTAGGGCTATTACTGTTAGTTGTAGGCAAGGACAGGGATATGAGTGTGCAGTTTGCTTTAAGCTTATATAGCAGGACCTGTCAGGTGTTTACATTTTTTCAGAATTTTGCTATGCATGAAATTATTGTGTGTTTTCCTTACACTTGCAAAATGTCAGACATATGCAAAAGTCTATCATTTAAACAATATGTTAGTAGTTGCATACATTGTATGCCACTTTGGTAGATATGTAGAGGTTTTTCATCAAAGTGACTAAGCTGATATGATGTTCCATGCTGACTTAAGTGGAATTTCAACAGTTATTCCAGGTATACCGACCACCTCAATTCATGCCCACGCCTCAACCTCTAGCGAAGACAAACCCTTCAACTGCCCCGAGTGTCATCGTGGATTCACCCAAAAGGTTCATTTGAAGACGCATCTAATGCAGCATTCCGGAGAGAAACCATTTGCTTGCGAAATATGTGGTAAAGGCTTCATTCAGAAAGTTCACTTGAAGACTCACATGGGTTTACACATTGATCAGAAAATTCATTCCTGTGCGCTCTGTGGAGAGGAGTTTCCGTTGAAGGATCTTTTGACTGTGCATGCGTTGGTCCATGCCATTGAGAACCCTTTTACGTGTATTGTGTGTAAGAAAGAATTCACTCAGAAGATCCATTTGGACACTCACGTGTCAGTGCACTGTAGAGAGAAACCTTTTGTGTGTACCCAGTGTGGGAAAGCATTCATACAAAAAGGACACCTCAAGACTCACATGATGGTGCACACGGGCGAGAAACCGTTTGGCTGTACTCAGTGTGGCAAAGGTTTTACCCAGAAGGTTCACCTTCAGACACACTTGGCAGTTCATTCAGGTCTAAAACAGTTCAAATGCAGTGTTTGTGATAAGGAGTTCACCCAGAGAGGGAATTTGGATCGGCATCTCAGAATTCATTCAGGGATTAGACCTTTTAAGTGTGCAGTTTGTGGAGTATCCTTTACTCAGAAAGCTAACTTGAAGTCCCACATGGTTGTTCACGCATTAAAGAAAAAAAACTCCAATGATACCGGGAACACAAATGATGTTCCCGAGGTATATATTGCACATGATTCTGTTTTGTTGCCATCAGAAATTAAACTCTACAGGTGTAATGTCTGCAGTAAAGATTTTACTCGTAATGGTAACTTGAAAACACACATGTCTGTACACTCTGGAGACAGGCCTTACCAGTGTAGCATTTGTCAGAAGAGATTTACCCAGAATGTTCATTTAAAGAAGCACATGGGTGTTCATGCCGGGCCGACAGGTGATGGCGGCTATTTGTCCAGCGCACAAGTGGCTGAATGCGTGTCCGGTCATTTCAGTGACGGAGGTTCTTTAAACAGGAGTTCTCCAGAGTACAATAAATCCTCTCCTTATTACGTCAAAGAGGAGCCACGTCCCGGGATCAAAAATGAATCGGATGATTTAGGGGTTCATGGTGAAATGGATGACCGACGCCCTGCTCGATCTGGAAAGCAGGTAACCAACAGTTCCATTGGTGTTAATACTCAGGTAGGTGACCAAATTGTTGGAAGCACCTTGCCTGTAAGGAGTCAAGCAAATGATCATATTGGAGCTAACAGTATGGTTGATAGATCACTAGCAAATGACCATGTACCTACCTCTGTGGCTGTTAGATCACAAGCAGGTGAGCCTGTTAATTCAATGGCAGCCAGAACTCAGACTAATCATTTACTCCCTCATGCCTCCTTAAATGCCCGCTCCCAAGCAAATGACCTAAGAGCCCAGGCTACTGGATACTTGGCAACTGTTAACTCTCTAGCTTCCCGAAACCACGGCACTGAATTGCTCGCAGCCAATATAATGGGCGTTAGGAACCCCGCCAACGGGCAGGTAGCGATGAATGCTGTAGGCCTCAGAGATATATCCCTCGAAAATCCCATGAATCGAAACCAGCTTGATCCAGTGAATGCCCTTACTGCTGACAAGGTAAATAGTTCAAAAGAAATCACTGCCCATAATAAGAAATTACTGATTAATAGTTATGTCTCCCCATTTCCTGCGTATCATTATCACAACCCAATTGTCTTGGCTGCAAGAGAGGAGGTTAACAAGTACGATGAAAGTAATGTAGATATATTAGGGTAGAGATTTCTTCAAAATGTTCTAGAGCATCAAAATAAGAAGTATTGGAATTCAAAACCACATTTATGTTGGTCTTGTACCCTCCTGTATAAGATAAAAAAGTACAGTAGTTTAGTATTGTCTCATGGTTACCCTTGTGTAAGTCAGTACGTACTGTACTACCCGAGACAGAGACATCTGCCGTGTGTCACATTTTTTTCTGTTCTTGTGCTACTTTGGAGTCTTTTACGAGGTGTGGCAATCATGACATCATGAAATTATATCCTGGAAGTCAGAAGAGAACACAGAAAACTTGTGATGTAGAACTTGTGCTTGAATTGCAACACAATTATCCTCAAGATGCACTCAAGCAAGGTACAGCAAGTGAACGTTAATAACACCAAATTTGGAGACAATATAGTTAAGTGATCTAAGTGATATTTGCGCTCGCCTACATAGGATAAAATTTGAAACTATCCAGGATAGGTGGCCAGCATCACAAGAGAACATTTCAGTTCTCATTTAGTATAATGCATGTGTTTCTTGTAGTGAAAAAAAAGCTATGGAACTAAGACTTGTATGTAATATATTGCCATTATTGCAGTTATCATGCTATGTGTTTGATTTTATACATTTAATTTTTTCTATGTGAAAATGAAAAAATTTTCTGTGTACTTTTCAAGATAAATACCGAATTCAGGGTAGAGGGACACGACTTCTTCCTAAGTGCATTCATTGCTGCTCTATGATCCTCAGTTTTTCAACGTTATGTCTGTCGGACATTTTATCATGATTTTCCATTATATCAGGGGGACTGGATGACCCAGTCAAACTACCTTCTCCATAGATCTTGCCAAGGTGTGCATGCCCATAGCATGTTCATTTAAAAGGGGATAAAAACAACCATTGAGTCCTGCTGAGGCACACCCTGTTCATTCAAAATACATGAAAGCACTTTGGCAGAAGACTTATTTTTGCTTTGAAGCTGGTGGGTGTCTGTCATGTAATTCATCACTTGGTTGAAGTGACCACAATGCATAAATTTGTCAATTTGTAAGTATTGCCGTAGGAATTTTATTCATTTGAATTTGAAATTTGCACAAATGTATATTGTTTCCCATATTTTTGTATGAATTGTATATTTGTTGTGTTTTAATTTGAAATTGTTTTTTTTTTTTTTTTTTTAATTTCAGTGAAAAGTTCATGTAGTACCATGTGAATTCATTTTAAAAGTAGGCTTGTGTAAAAATGCCCACACTGTATTATTTTAGATGCAAAGAGGATATGCACAATTCAAGTGATTGTTCATTGTAATTTGCAAGGTTAATTAAGTTGTTCTAGTACCAGAGAGGAAGAGGGTTGTATGCAGCATCCAATTATTTTGTGCAAAGGTAATTATTCCTTACCCTCAGCATTTTCTTCGTGTTATCAGTCATTATGGAAAACAATTTTATTTCAAATATACAGACTTTTGAGAAGCTAGTTCCTTGGCCTATAAGTTTCTAGTTGTAGATATTAAGGTAACTTGTAAATAAGTTGTGTGTAGTCTCATAGTCTATTTTTAAATACCGAATGTCACAGAGCAAGCTCAGCAGGCTGGGAAGTGTTCGTACTTGGTTGAAAAATTATGCTGTTGTGAAAATTTGCTTTGTGTTGAATGCAACTTTAGTTGCTGGTACGAAACTGTAATACAGTAATTACATCTCTTCCCATGAACAGGCTATACCTTGCAAGGTACAAGAAAACCCTGATCATTTTTTGCCATGTAAGGTAAGGAAGCTTTCGAACTCCCATGATAGTTTGTATTTAGGGAGCTGATTGCACTGGAGATCACAGTCCTGTCCTCTACTGCAATGTACTCTTCTGTCCCTTTGCCATATATATATATACATATACTAAATGTACAAATGGTACGTTCTTGTTCCCAGATGAGAGGTTTTTACATTTTCTGTTTTGTATATTTGTTTTGTGGAAGCATCCAGACAAGTGGTTTAGTCTCACAGCATGATCTTGCAAAATCTGTTGGAATAAACTATATTTGTTATAAGAAACTAATCTTGAATGGAAGAAGTGTCAGCATCACCTTCATTTGTAGTTGAAGTTTGTTACTTACTGCTATTGGTATTTGCCTGTCTTCACATTTGTTAGTACCAGTTAATTAGGTATGTGTACTATCTTGTTTTAATAAGAATACAGTGTTTTTTCATCTATTTTTGGCCAGACTTAACAATCAAAATTAGTGTGCTCACACTATCTAAAAAAACATTTTATTTATATATGTAATATGCTGCATCAAAAGAGTTGACCATCCATGATGTTTCATTTGGTAAAAAGAATTTTAGCAACCACATTAAGTTGCTTAATTGAATTAAAGATTATGGTATGCTGTGGCACTACTATGCTATACTTCAGTGTTGAATTTATTGCTGAACTACTGTCTTTAATCCATATTTGCACTTCCTTCACATACCCCTCCACAGGTAATGGTTAGTAACGATGGTTCTTGAAACAAAAACAAAGAATTTTATTTACAACATTTTAGTTGTAAGCAATATTTTTTCACGTAGACCTTATTCCCATTTTTTGGAACTTTGTGCTGGATACTGCACATCTTGTTATGTTAGTCAAACTTATCTCTTGGATGCAGACAGACGCACACCTTTCTTACATTTTGTACAGCCAAAAGTAGTAAGAGAAGACATTCAAAATGAGTCAAAAGTTAAGGTTGAAATCTCTTCAAGTGTATTGTATATTTACAAATGCAAGTAAAAATGTCAAGTTAAAAATATTCATGGGGGTCAAGGATTTCAAATGAATGATAAATATTAGTGTTATAAAATGCTTAACAGCCGCTGAAAATTAATCTAGCTTGACCTACTTTTTTAATAGTTTTTCTGGCATACAAGGATTTATTGTTAATTGCAGTTGTGGTACCATCAGATGTTTCTGTATTCTTTGAAATATAGTGTCCTTTTAAATTCTCCTTTCAAATTTCACCTGTTCATGGATCCTTGTTTAATACATGCAAGTGCAGAATCCAAAACAAGGAAAATTTAAGCAAAATCAGCAAGGTTCATGAGTGAAGAAACAATGTAAAGTTCCTGCCCATATCAACTTTACACAAACCAGATACTTATAACTCTACCAAAAAGTGTGGGCAGCAATTAGTACATAGAAGTTCTAAGGAGGTACTTTATGTCAAAGCCTCTAAAACAAAGTTTGAGCATAAAATTTTTTTTTATACTATCCTAGAAGAGGATGCATATAGACTATGCACGCTGCCCTCAATTAGTACCTTATCCTGCACTTCTTCCTCTGCATCTGACTTAACTGTCTCCATTGTCTTGACATTACCATTTAAATATGCAATTAGATAGCTAATGAATAGAAAGAGGAAGCGATCTATTCGCTGAAATACTGTATGGTTGACAATCAGGGTTACAGCCTGTCTGCAGTACATCCTCCTAGATAACATGCAAAGCTAAATTTCTTTACTTGGCAGCTTGGTGCATCGGAATCTTGCAAGTTAATCATTAAAAATTGTTTACAGTGGATGTTTTAGAATGGTATTTAGCCAGACACGTTGGCTTATTTCCAATCAGCAGGTTTTTATTCATATGTGCATCAATAAACTAAATTATAAACATTATTATTATTGCAAAGCACAAACTGTAATTGTATATTAAGTATGAAAGTACTTAACACTCTCTCTCTCTCTCTCTCTCTCTCTCTCTCTCTCTCTCTCTCTCTCTCTCTCTCTCTCTCTCTCTCTCTCTCTCTCTCTCTCTCTCAAACAAAAGATAAGTACAATTATGTAGTACAGCACTATATTGTTATCAGTTACTTGAGGTCAGGTTTATTTTCCCTTTGTAAAGAACATGTAACACTGCTTGATGTAATCTGCTTGAGCAGTTGGAAAATGGTGTTCATTTAACAAAAACATGCAGTATCTGTTGCCTTTTCTTCTGAGCCAGTTTATTCCACAGATTCGTAAAATGTATCATGATATGTACATCACATCTTTTATTAAATCCATTCAACATAAATTTTAGCTATGTAATTTAAGGTGCTTTACTTTGCTCTGGCATTGCTTATTTTATTTGCTTTTTTCTTTTAAATGCATGTAAACATTCATATTGTAGTCTTTAGTATTTCCTCCCCCTTGCAGTATTGAAAAGTGTGGAAATGTTGAGGAAGTTGCCAACATAGCTACAAATTTAATATGAATTTTATGTGAAATGATATTATAAAAGAAGGAAGATTTTTTTAACACCTCTTAGATGTGGGATTCATCTGCTGCATGATGATGTTCTGCTCTGTATTTTACGGAACTTGAATACAGTATACATGCATTTTACTAGCACAGGTCAGCAGCATGCGTAACATGCATCAATAACTCCTGGGCTTAGATGTGTTTGAAAGTCAGCGAAAGATCGGATGGTGTATGAGTCTTTTGACACAGCAGTAGCAAGGAGATACTCAAGATGATACAGACTGTAGAGTGACTGCGATTGCATTATGGATTTCTTTTTAATCATAAGAATTGAAACTTGTACATGATGCGTTAAATTATTTTTGGTATATTTTTATAGCACTAATTTATATTTATATGTGAATGTACAACTATGTATGGTGTATGAAAGCAGTTTAGTGCCAATTCGTGAAAACTTTGAATCTAATTAGTTTTATTCTTTAAATTTGAAATTTTAGTGTGTCAATTGTTTTCTGAATCTGAGGATGTACCCTACAAAGGTGGAAACTAATGGGGACCATGATTTTTAAAAGACTGTAGATGCCAAACCTCTCGGACATATAAACTTGCCTGGAAAGAGAACAATATATACAGTTTGTCCATTTTGAAAGAGTAGTGTTGGGTGCTTTTGGTGAAGCATGCGGTAAATGCCATCCATTTTTTAATTTTCAAAGCTGTCCTTGGCCTGTGTGAAGACTGTTCAAGTGCAATCAGGATTATTTAGTGAAAGTGTTCCCTGTGTGATTAACCAGTGTACTATCCTTGTTGCTTTGATAACCTCACAGAAACTGACAGTGTGGAGTCCTGTGCCCCTTCCTAAAAGAAGTGGATCATTATCACGTTACTGCTTCTTTCCAAATTGGGGGGTTTCATGCAAGTGTTTTATATGAAAACTTCTTTTGATGCATCTCAAAGGAGTGATTTTGTGATTTTTCGTTTTATTTTATTTTTAAATCGTGATAATTTATTTCAAAGCCTTTTAAGTGATGCTGGTTCAGTAATGGCTGTATAGAACATTCACTAGCTTACATATATTATACTGTATATAGGAATGTGTTATTAGTATTTGATCATTTGTATATGGAAAAAAATGGACGTAGTTGCGAAGGTGGGAAATATAACCCTGAATACATCTGATGTCTTCAAAGCCATAATTTTTACTAACCTGTAATATTTTTAGTATTAAGAAAATCATTAAATCAAATTAGCAAAAAAATATTGTTTTATTTTGCCATGTATTTACATATACAAAAGATGGTGACTGTTGGGTCCCTGATAATTGTGTGAACAGTGAAATTCAGAGCTTTGCGTAGATTTTTGACAGGCCATGATATATTATAGTAAAACAACACTTTAACCTTGGTTATCATGAATTGATAATTTCTTTAAAGATTAATTCTTAGACTAGATAGATAAAAAAGGAAATGTAAAAATTATGTTTTCAAGTAAATATGGAAGTAATGTAGTCATTTCATTAAAATAAGAGTTTCTAAATAGCCCTACTCCCGTTTTCTTTCAAGAGGCACTAAGATGTTTTACCTTAAAATCAACTATTCCCTAGCTGTTTTTACCTCCATTTCTTGAGCAATTTTACCTTGCATTTATTTATTATGTTTCTCGTTGGGGCTTGAACATTTTACATGAAAATACCACGATAAATTCACTTTAGATTTATTTGTTAATTTTACCATATCAATCTCTCTATATATTATCATGACTTAGGATAGAATATTTGTACATACTACATAAATGCATATTTCTTGCTATTTAATTTGTTTTTTCTTCAATGCCTCTTGCAAAATAGCAAGACCGCTTTTATCTTCCCTTCCTACCATTCCACAGGAGTGCAGATCACGATTCCCTGGCATCGGGAAAGGAGGTTCCAATGCCGTTTTTACAGGTATTTATTTTACTGACCGGGGGTCCAGCACGTACCAATGACGACCCCCAGGAATAAGGTCCTCGGTAAGTAGATGGATGCTGAGACTCGACAAGTTCAGGGAGGCGAATTACTACTACCAAAATCTTGGTGATTTTGGTGGCCATGTTTTCATACACCTTCCTACAGCTGGCTACGGGTGTGTATAGTTATTAATATATATAAATTATTGTTCTGATCTGTAATTTCCTACGCGTTTCCTCTCTCGGCTACGTTTCCACAATTTGTGCAAGGGTTATTCTGAGTTTGCAGAGAAGTGTTATTTAAATGTTTGCCTATTATGAGTAATGAAGTTAATGGCAACACTAGAAGGTCAAGCACCCATCCTGTTCTTTATCAACAGTAAAAACTAATATGAAACAAAAGAATTTATATGAAGTATTGAAATTAGTCATAGCTAGCTGGAAAGTGGTCTTAATTGGTGTAATATTGCCAAAAACTACACTTCTTAGTGTCGAATGTAAATGACTGGTAAGCTTCAAAGTATTACTATTTTTTTCAACGTGCCATGGGTCTTTTGGGAATTAATTTACCTGTTGACTGAAATGTCGAATATAAATTTTAAGATACCTAAATAATATGGGAGAATAGCGTTCGACTAACCATAAAACAGCCTCTACTGAACTTATCAAGAACCAAAGTTAAAGATTATACCATGTCTTGCGTAAGATGAACAGGCTATTAGTAACCTACACTGATCCTAACAGCAATAACAGCTTAATTATGGAGGTGGTTAAATTTGCAGTTGGCGAAGGACACGAAAAAGCTGATTTTGATTTTTATAAACTGATGTGCATTGATCTAGAGAAGGAGAACGGGCAGGAATATTGATATGCAATAATTGGAACCCCAGTTATTAGGTCTGGAAAGACTGTGAGAATCACAGCATATAATAAAACTTAAACGAAGGTTGTGGTACAAGGGCAGTAATTTGACCTTATCTATAGCACAAAGATTGTAGAATTGCCTGTTCTCGGGATACAGAGGAAAATAAAAACAAAAGTTTGACTTGAAAACCAAAAAGCAATATAGTATACGAAGAATCTGCATTATCATTAATCTCTGGTAAATGTCAAAAATGAAATGGACTCCAGTTAAAGGATACTTAGAAAAGCAAATGAATCAGTTTGAAAGTAAAACATATCCCTTTTCTGTATCACGAATTTTACCAAAAAGAGGATATGCCTCTGGTCTTCTGTGAAATTCATTACTAAAATTTCCTGGTTTATGAATGTAGCTGATCGTGAACACTTGTTACACGAGAAAAGTTTCGTTCGTTAGAATCAGTTAGTGGTCAAATAGCTTTCGACCTGACTTGCACAGCGTTTTAATCCTGTGAGTATGAATTCTATTATCAAGGATGAGATGGAAGGACGACCCATGGGACCAGAAACCCCGTACCTCCCCCACCCCATACCTCCCAAAAAGTGAGATTCTATTGCCTAATGGCGGAAAGCGCAAATGCCATATATTCTGCATTGAGTTACGCCATTACAAATGACTTATTTGAGTTATGAACATGAAGGGATGAGACGGAGGATAAGGACCCAACCCCCGCCCCTCTACATCCCCCCAAAAGCCAGATCTATGGTATAATGGTGGAAGGCGCAAATTCCATACATGTCACGTCAACTGACGCAATTGCAAATGTCCATCGTGCGTTATGAATATGTTTTATGCATTATCGCCCAGAGGTTAAAAAACGAGGCAAACAGACCCCTGGGGGAAATATATTCGGGCGTGACATCATCATGAAGCCCACCCCCCCTGGAAGAATAGGCTGTTTTCCCCATTTTGTTGCCGAAACGGTTTTCCTCGGGAGGGTGACGATCGAGAATACGCCTTTGTTTACATTCGTTCTGGGAGAGAGAGAGAAAGAGGGAGAGGGACGACCGTCGCTCCTCTCGTCCCCGTCGCTCAAATGACCGACTTTCCATCCTCCTCCTGTCCCGATTTACCTCCGAAGGCCTCCGTCGTGGAAGTCGTTTAGTCCCGCCGGAGCCTCCTGTGCGATTTTGAAGAGGATAGGACGGATTTCGCCGCCTCGCGAAGATGAGCGACTACTCGCAGAGCCGGACCGACGTAAGTGTCAAAAGTGACAAGTTGAACACTCTTACGTTGATATTATTCGTCAATTTTCCAAGTTTCCCTTATTATTTGCTGTTTTGTATATATATTGTATCAAAAGACACTTTCCTTTGATTGAAAACACCCCCAGGTTGTCCTAAACACTTCGGTTAGACGGGTTTAGATTGAGTTAAACAAAGAGTACGTTCTATGATCCTGTAAGGACGACATTCGGGTGACTGTAGGATCTTAGGTCAATCAGGGTCGATCAAAATGACCTCAAAACGCCCCCAGATTGTCCTAAACACTGGTATGACGGGGTTAGATTAAGCTAAACAAAGACTACGTATAGTCTATGATCCTAGCTAGCTATAGGATCGTAAGTCAATCATGGTCGATCAGAATGACCTTAAAAATACTTTTATTTACCTATATATATTTTTATCAAAAGACACTTTCCTTTCATTATAAACACCCCAGGTTGTCCTAAACACTTTGGTATGACAGGTTTAGATTGAGCTAAACAAAGACTACTTAGTAGTCTGTGATCCTATAGGATCTTAAGTCAATCAAGGTCGATCAAAAAATGGCCTTATAAAACTACGTGTTTACGTCAGAATGAGACTATAGGCCGATGAAACTTTACACGTCCTAATGTCTTATCTTTGTCTGTTACCTTTTCAGGCAGTAGAAAGGTTAGCTACCTACCTATTTTATTTACATCAGAAGTATAAGTTTTCGCTCTCCTGGGTTTATAACGTGATTGTGAAAGTAGGCCTACTAATCCCCACCTAAGTATCGTATTAGGTATGTCCAGGACTATCAAAAAAATTTATATCGTACCAAAAAAGCGCCTCGGTGGCGTAGTCGGTTAGCTCTTGCCCTACCACCTCGGTGGCTGCGAGTTCAATTCTCAGGCATTCCATTGAAGGGTCAGAGATGTGTATTTCTGGTGATAGAAGTTCACTCTTGGCGTGTTTCGGAAGTCGTGTAAAGCCGTTGGTCCCGTTGTTGAATAACACTGGTTCCAGGCAACATAAAAAGGCCATACAAACAAAATATCACACCAAAAGACTTGGTAGTGACATAATGTAGCTATGGCCTAGGTTACCCTTTAGTTAATTGGAGACAGACCTCATAAGTAAAACTGAAGGCTACTGCCACACAGCTCTAGGTTTGGTAGGTACAAGTTTACATACAAAATGACCTTGGTCCCATGTTTAGTTCCTGCGTCTTGGGGATGAATTTATTCTCAATTAAAGATAAACATTATAAACCTAAACAGCAGACATAAACATTAACAAAGACATGCCTAAAAGGTGGTACTAATTACCCCAGTTGGCAACTGGCAGGAACCAGGCCACTGTAGCCTAGTAGGCCTAGTCTCTAGTTTTACTGACTTCATATGAATCCTTTGAACCAAAGCTAGGTTATGTGCACTGAACAAAAATGCGCTTGGGATAGGCCTAGGGAGAGCATAGGTTAATTTGTGTCATGCTCCTTCAGATAGGTAGTACTAGATGATCTCCAGATCATAATTATCTTATACAATATAATTGCTCTTGTTTAGCAATTTTCTCAACACTAAGTCTTACTTGAATGTTTTGTTGCTGTCACGCAGTTGTGGAAATGTTGTCTATTGCCAGTGATAGATTGAAATGCAAATTTTTCAACCTAATTTTTAGCATGTAGTAGAATTTTCACAAATTTCTCTTAATTTATTTGTTGTGTTAAGAACTTAGATGAATATGTCGGCAGTTAGGAAATAAAAGATATAAATGCTTCTATTAGGTAGGCTATTTAGGTAATACGCACAGTTCAAATGTAAAGTAAATGCTTTCTTATAGTTTTTATGGTATTGTGGAAAATTTATGTTAATTTCAATTCCAAATTTTTTATTTCAACCCCCCCCAACCCCCCCCCACCCCCCCAATTAAATCTAACAGTGATGGGGACACGAGAAACGAGTTTATGGGTAGAGGAAAATGCATATTAGCATAATGCAGAGCATCTTAATCTAACTTCACCTGGGCACCAAATCTCCCGCACTGCTCAAAGAGGGGGATGACCAACTGGAAACCCTCCCTGCCACCTTATTTCCCCCCATCTACCCTGACCTAGGGCACACAGAAAATCAGAGTGAGAGACTGGGTTGCTTGCTAGCATGCTAACATAACCTAACTTAACAAAGGGTTCGACATCCTGTTTGGACCAGGAGCTTTCCCTCTCTTAGACCCCACCCACAAAGCCTAACTAGGGTGGCCTAAATCACAGGAACAATAACAACAACAACACCCATTAACAACAAGTTAAATGGTGGCCCCTGCACCCAAACAGCCTAACCAAAACCCAGAACTCCCTCCTTGGTCTCCTATAATTATTAGGCACATGGGGCCAGGATTATAATCCATTAACCAGGTGTTTTCTAAAGAAATTGATGTCAGGTTGTCAGAATCACAAAAAAACAACCGGGAAAACTATATTTGGCATATCAAGTCATGTAAGTAGTACTAGCTTTAGTGTATTGTAAGTGCCATTTTGAAAACCAATATACCTGGTTTATTCTGTATCGAGTACACTTCACCGACTGCATAGATGCCTCATTGGCTAAAAAAATTTTATGTGAACCAGCATTTTTGAAAGATTTTTACAATTCTTGAAATGTTACTATGATGGTTCTGGTTAAAGATTGGGAATCTGTTATTAAAAGCACCTAAACTCTTGCGAAACTAATGCAAGTAAGCAGGGAAAACAAGAAAAGAATGAGTGACAAAAAAAAGTTTCAGGAAACATCATTACAAAAGATGTATTGACCACATTGAGCTGAATTTTACTACTTTTTCTGCTTCCTTTCTTCCCTCTTGCTGTATAATCTTTTATCTTGCTGTCTTACCATTCCAACTCCCTCTTTTCACTGTCTTGAGTGTTGGAAGGCTGAAAGTGACCCAATAGTACTTCTTTCATTTATTTGTTCAACAATGATGATCACAGAGAAATTTTTATCATTTTTTGTTTTTGCAGAAAGGTGAAGTAAGATTTTTGAATATTCACAATAGCAGTGTTGAAAAATGCTTAAAGCAAAAGAGAAGTAGTATGAAGAAGTATGCACTTCCTGTGTGTCATTGTTAGAGAATAAAAAATCTCAGCATCCTACCTGCTGTAGGAGGGGTCCCCATTTAACAGGCCGCTCATCTGAGCAAGGACCTCTCCTGGCATAAGGACATTTTTACTAATCTGAGCTATCAGTGCAGAGCATCCTTCCCAACCAGCCTTCCCCCCATCCTCTAATTTATCTTAAAAGTTACTGATTACTTCATATTTGGCAGTTTTAATGTTTTGGTTGTTTACTACCAGAGTGATGGTCTTTGAAAGTTCAGTGTCAACAATGTATAGTGCTTATTTCTCTCTCTCAAAAACTCTCTTTAACATATCCACTTACATGGCTGTCTATATAAGCCAGGGCACAAGAGTAGGACCATAATGAGCTAGCCTATACAAGGGACAAAAACATTTGTTTGAGACGGTGTTCCATGCAAAGCATCCTTTTTGGGTGTATAAATTGTATTCAAGGCTTTTAAGTGTGTGAGGCAATTTATTGAACTTCATCAGCATGCATTGATGGCAAACTTCAGTCACTGGAATGAGACAGACAGACAAGAGAGAGCTAGTCCCAAACCCATCTGTATTTTTGGTATTACACATGATTATTATTATTGCTATTTCATGGCAAGTGTTTGTTTCAAATGAACTTTTCACTGTCGAGACTTTTAACTCGAGGCTTTTTTATTTATGGTTAAGGTTTAATTTGTTTAAAAGATGTTAGAACTGTACAGTTACATAATTCTAGTTCTTTGAAACGCTTCCATTTATTCTTGTGTTTTTATGATTTCAGCACTACAGGATGACTTATATTGGAGAAAATCAGCCACATGAGACAGGGAATTCGAAACCATTAACTCAGTCTCACAGCTTACAGGATCAAGCACATTTAATGGCTCTGACATCTGAGTGGGGACATAGCGTTTTTGAGGTAAGGGCAACTGTCTATTTACTTTTTTCAGTTATTGACTTTTGTTTTATGTTTGAAACTGTAAAGAGGGAGAAAATAAAATGAGTAGTGATCGATAGACCATCTTTTGAAGATATCAATTTTTATTTTTAAACCAAAGTAAATTGAAGGACTCTGGGAACAGAGGAATGCAATTTTGTGTGATTTAGAAGTAATGCTCACAAAGGAGTGATCAAATTGGTAAATTTTTCCAAATACGGTAGAGTCTGGTAATTTGAGATTTTATACATTCAACTTCCCTGCCAGATATATACTTAGCTATAGACTCCGTCGTCTCCGACAGAATTTCAAATTTCGCGGCACACGCTACAGGTAGGTCAGGTGATCTACCGCCCTGCCCTGGGTGGCAGGACTAGGAACCATCCCCGTTTTCTAATCAGAATTCTTCTGTCGCCCGGACCATCAACATTGTTGTTGGTTCCTCTCGATTGGTTTTTCTTTTTTCACCGGCAATTGATCTTCTTGACCGACTTTTGGTGACGTATCTGGATTGTTGGATTGGCATACGCTTTTGTGGACTGTTTTGTGGACTTGATTTTGGAATTTTCTTTAATAATGTCTGACTCTGGTATGGTTGTGAGACGTTGTGTGAATGTAGGCTGTAAGGTGAGGTTGCCGAAAGCTTCGGTAGACCCTCACACGGTATGCAAGAGGTGCAGGGAGTATGAATGTTCTTTTACTAATACTTGTAAGGAATGTGAGAACTTGAGTGAGAACGAATGGAAGAATCTAACTACTATTTAAAAAAGTTACACAGAGAAAGAGTGAGGAAGGCTTCTCATAGAATTGTAAGTAGTTCTAGATCTGAACTAATTCCAAGCTTGGGATCTTCCCAAGGGTAAGTATTGCTACTTCTCCTTCCATTGCAGCCCCTTCTCCTATTGCAGAACCTGTAGATCCAGCAAAAGAACTTGCGGATCTAAAAGCAGCCTTCAAGTTGATGGAAAACAAAATGGCTGCCATACAAGGTAAGGCTAGTGATTTTTCAGTGGACAGTGATATGAGTGTCCCCAGTTGTAGTGGAGGGGGCATCTGGTCGGCTCAGCAACGCTCCTAGGTCTAGACCTCTTCCAAGCTCACATGCCCAGAGGAGAAGGAATGTCGAAAGCCGAAAGGAGGTTGTGGAGAATCCCCACCGATCAGGTGTCCCTTCGGCGGTTTCTGTGACACCCCAGACTGCCAAGGACCGCTATTGTAAAAGCGTCCTACGTGAGTGTTTCTCGTCGTCGGGATCTTCATCACCGAGACGTGATTGGAGAGATTCAGATCGATCTCGGCCTCTCAAGAGGAGTTGGAAGGCTCCGAATATTGACTCGAGCCCTGAAAACTTCCCTGAGGAGTCTCCATCGGGAGTGAAGAAGGCAAGAAGAGCCATTCTTTCAACTAGAGTGAGAAGGAGGCAGGAGGTGGAGGCTATGGACTCCTCCCCTCCTCCTTCCCCTCCTCCCGAAGAGGATAAAGAGGAGGCTACAAAGAGGTTCATGATGGCGATGCAGGAACAGATTTCGTCGTTTGTAGGAGTCCTGTCAAAGGAGCCTCCTAGAAGGAAAGACACTTCCCTTCCTATTAAAAGATCCTCCAGGCGTATGGAGGTATCTGCCTCCAGGATCGATACTCCTACTCGAGGTGAGGTTTCCGGTACGAACCTGGATGAAACGATCAGACGTCTGGCACCGGCCAGGAGTGAGGGAGTCACCCAGGAGGCAGGAGCCAAGAGCCAGGAGGTGAGGAGTCAACCAGGAGGCATGAGACCCCAGAGCCAGGAGTTAGAGGCTGCCAGAGGCAATCCAGGCATGAGGCCAAGGGAGACATGAGGCAAGAGGCCAGGAGGCAAGGAGGCCAAGGAGGCAGGAGGACCGGGCAGGTCCAAGGAGGCCAGGAAGCGGAGGCAAGAAGGCAGGGCCAGGAGTCCGGAGGAGTCAGGAGGCAGGAGTCCGGGAGTTCAGGACGGCAGGACGTCCAGGAGGCAGGAGGAGTCCAGGAGCCAGGACAGGAGTCAGGGATGGACAAGAGTTTCCAAGAGCCAGGAGGCAAGAGGTCGGGGGGACTCGTTCCTGGAGGTTATAACTCTTTCTCCAAATTATGACTCTTCTCCAAATAGGAGCTCCTCTCCTTCAGAACATAGGAGGTCTTGGAAGGACTCTCCCTCCAAACGTGAACTTTCTCCTTCGTCTGATCGAGGGTTAGACGAGTTGTCTGATGACGAACCTCCTGCTAATGAGGGACTTTCTAGTTATAAAGTCTTAGCCTCATTACTACTTCAAGAGTTTGGAGATTCTCTTAGTCCGGCGGCTCCTCCTTCCTCCTCGTTCGCTCTTTTCGAGCTCAGCTACGGCAAAATCGTCGGCCTTTTTAAAAATGAAGCCTGCGATATTTATGAAGAAGGCACTCCATTCTTTAGATTCTTGGATGGACAAGAAGAAGGAGTTAGGAAAGACGGTATTCTGCATGCCTCCTTCCAGATTGCACGGGAAGAGAGGTATTTGGTATGGGACAGGAGAGACTATGGGTCTTTCTCTACCTGCCTCTGCAGATGCCGACTTTTCCAATTTAGTGGAGGCCTCTAGACTTCACTCCTTAGGATCGGTCAGAGCGACGTGGAGCACTTCAGAGTTGAACCACTTTCTAAAGGGACTTTTTGTCACTTTAGAGGTGTTCAATTTTCTGGATTGGTCACTCGGAGTTCTGGCCAACAAATCTAAGGATCCGGAGTTTCTGAAAAACCCAGAAATTCTCCATAGCGTCCTGTCCTGCATGGACAAGGCAGTACAGGACGGTTCGGGTGAAGTGGCTTCCCTTTTTGGTGCTGGTCTCCTGAAAAAGAGATCAGTTTATGGATCCCTATTATCGAAAGGGGTTTCTCCGAGCCAGAGGACTGCCTTACTGTTCGCTCCTCTATCAGATCATCTGTTTCCTTCTCAGTTAGTGAAGGATATATCTCGCTCGCTAACTGAGAAGGCGACACAAGACCTACTAACGCAAACGTCCAAGAAAGGACGCCCTGTAGTGTCGACGGTTAAGAAGGAATCTCGTCCTCCTCAGCAGCCCTTTCGTGGAGGTGCAGCGGCTCGTCCCCCTGCCAGAAAGAAGAGCTCTGAAAAGAGAGGAAGGTCTTCATTTAGACCCTGCAAGAAATCAAAGTGACTTGTTGCTCCTCCAAGCACCAGTGGGCGCCAGACTCCTGAACTTTGCAGGAGTATGGGCAAAAAGGGGAGCCGACCCTTGGTCAGTGTCGGTCCTGAAGAAGGGATATGTAATCCCCTTCGACGACAGCCCGCCCCTAACATCTACGCCTCGGGAACTGTCAGCGAGGTACAGAGACCCGTTAATGAGAAAGACTCTCCTTCAAATGGTGGAGCAAATGTGGGAAAAAGAGGCCATCGAACTTGTGCAGGATCCACACTCCCCGGATTTTACAATCGCCTTTTTCTAGTACCAAAGGCATCGGGGGGGTGGAGGCCAGTTCTGGACGTAAGCGCTCTGAATCGCTTCGTACAGAAAAAGAAGTTTCGCATGGAAACGTCCGCCTCTGTAATGTCGGCTCTTCGTCCAGGAGATTGGATGGTCTCTCTGGACCTGCAAGACGCATATTTCCACGTTCCCATTCACCATTTGTCAAAGAAATATCTTCGCTTTGTAATAGGAGACAAGATCTTTCAGTTCAGGGCTCTGTGCTTCGGTCTGTCTACAGCCCCACAAGTATTCACCAACCTGATGGCGAATGTAGCAAGATGGCTTCACCTAGAGGGGATAAACATCTCCCTCTACTTGGACGACTGGCTGATCAGGGCCAAGTCGAAGATTCAGTGCTTGGAGGACTTAGAAGTAACAAGGAACATGATAGATTCGCTAGGGTTGCTCGTCAACCTCGAGAAGTCACAACTGATCCCCAGCCAGAACTTGGTCTATCTGGGGATTCAGATGGATTCTCGGGGTTTTCGGGTATATCCTTCGCGAGAAAGAATCGCTCGAGGTTTGTCGAGAATCTCGAGCTTCTTAGAGAGAAAGAACAGCTCAGCGAGGGATTACCTGAGCCTTTTAGGGACCCTGTCCTCATTGGAAAAGTTCTTCTCGCTAGGGAGACTTCACCTTCGCCCTCTTCAGTTTTTCCTCAAAGAGGTGTGGAGTTGGAACAAGACGGGTCAACTCTCGGACATCTTCCAACTTCCACAAGATGTAAAAGATCATCTGAAGTGGTGGATCCCTCCACTTCAAAAGAACGAAGGCGTATCGCTTGCTCTGCAGAACCCAGACCAAGTGTTATTTACCGACGCTTCGGAGTCGGGATGGGGAGCGACGCTAGGAGCAAGGGAGGTGTCAGGCACCTGGACAAAGGAACAGGTGTCCTGGCACATCAATTGCAAGGAACTTGTGGCCATACACCTAGCCTTAAAGTTCTTCGAAGAGATAGTCAGAGACGGGGTGATACAGATAAACTCGGACAACACCACGGCTCTGGCTTACATACGCAAGCAAGGAGGCACGCACTCTTTCTCCCTCTATCAGTTGACAAGAAACCTGTTAACCTGGACGGAAGAAAGAGGCATATCTCCCTGTGGGGGAGACCTCACATAGACCTGTTTGCGACGTTCCTCTCCAAAAGAATAGAGATCTTTTGCTCTCTAGTGGAAGATCCGAGAGCCTTCGCAATAGACGCGTTTCTCATGGATTGGTCGGGTGTGGACGCATACGCCTTTCCCCCGTTCAAAATCTGGGGGAAGTGCTCAGGAAGTTCGTAGCTTCGAAGAGCACGAAGTTGACACTCATAGCCCCATTTTGGCCAGCCCAGGAAAATGGTTCACGGAGGTACTGGAGTGGATAGTGGACTTCCCCAGATCGCTTCCAAACAGACACGATCTACTCAGACAACCCCACTTCGAGAGGTTTCATCACAACCTCCCAGGTCTCGCTCTGACTGCCTTTCGACTATCGAAAGACTTGTCAGAGCGAGAGGCTTTTCTCGCAAGCTGCGGGCTCTATCGCTAGAGCCCGCAGAGCTTCGACGAGAAGAGTATACCAGTCAAGTGGGAAGTCTTTAGGAGGTGGTGTAAGGGTCAGAAGCTGTCCTCCTCCAGTACCTCTATAGTGAATATTGCCGATTTCCTCCTCTTTCTGAGAGAGGAATCACACCTATCTGTCTCGACAATAAAAGGATACAGAAGCATGCTGTCTTCAGTATTCAGGAATCGAGGCCTGGACATTGCTAACGACAAAGATCTACACGATCTAATTAGATCTTTTGAGACTTCGAAAGCAGCTACTCCTAGAACACCTAGTTGGAATCTAGACGTGGTCCTGAAATTCCTTTCATCGGATAAATTCGAGCCTTTACATCTGGCGTCCTTCCGCGACGTCACTAGGAAATGCTTGTTCCTGGTGGCTCTCACTACAGCCAAGAGGACGAGCGAATTACACGCTCTGGATTCCACGGTGGGGTTCAAAGGAGATGCTGCCATCTGTTCTTTCCAGACAATGTTTCTGGCAAAGAACGAAAACACCCGTCAAAACCTTGGCCCAGAAGTTTTGAGGTAAAAGGCCTATCTAACCTGGTAGGCAGAGAGATAGAGAGATCTCTCTGTCCAGTGAGAGCTCTTAAATACTATTTAGAGAGGAAGAGACAGATGGGAGCTTGTCAACAAGGTCTTTGGTGTGCGGTGAAGAACCCCAAAAGACTCATGTCCAAGAACGCCTTGGCTTTCTTTGTGAGAAGCGTTATTACGGACGCTCACAAGAACTGCTCGGAGGAATCCTTCGGTCTTCTAAAGGTCAAGACTCATGAAGTGAGGGCAGTAGCAACGTCCTTGGCGTTCCAAAAGAATATGTCTCTAAAGAATATCATTGAGACTACATATTGGAGGTGCAATTCAGTGTTTTGCATCTCATTATCTGAAGGATGTGAGAGTGACCTATGAGAAGTGCTTCTCGCTAGGTCCTTTTGTATCAGCAGATACAGTACTGGGTCTTGGAGCAAAGACTGATCCTTAATTTTGTGTTTTTATCGTACATAAACCCTCTTGTCAGATATGTGCTTGGTTTTCTATTAGCAAGCTCACTACTGTCGCACGGGAGCAGAGTGTCATTGCTGGTAGGGGATCAAGGGTATGTATGACTAGTAGGGGAGTACAAAATTTTTTTGTATATTTTGTAATGAAAGTGTAATTATGTTTCGAGTTTTTGGTTGTTTGTAAGGAGTTTCGGGGATAACTCCTTACAATCTTAGAACTAACATGCATGTTAGGATCAGGTGATCGGGATCGGTTTTGTGCTCCTTGAACAAGGTGTATTGTCATGTTAGTGGAATAGCACCCAAATGACAAAGGCCTTTAGGCTCTGCCGAGTAAGTGGATAAGACCCCATTGGCAGACCCACAAGAACTCTTAGCCATAGATCAATATCTCGCTGAGGCTCTTGAGGCTAAGCAGACTCCAAGGCAGTAGCCCGCAAGTCTTCAGCCTAATAAGGTAGGAACCAAGGTTTATTAATACCTACAACATATGTTGTTTACCTGTCTATTTCAGTTGTTAGCTGTCTCTTACCACCACCAATGGGTGCTAATCAGCTAAGTATATATCTGGCAGGGAAGTGAATGTATAAAAATGATATTGTCATGTTACAATAAAGTTTTATACATACTTACCTGACAGATATATACGATTAATGGCCCACCCAGCCTCCCCGCAGGAGACAGGTGGAAGAGAAGAATTCTGATTAGAAAACGGGGATGGTTCCTAGTCCTGCCACCCAGGGCAGGGCGGTAGATCACCTGACCTACCTGTAGCGTGTGCCGCGAAATTTGAAATTCTGTCTGAGACGACGGAGTCTATAGCTAAGTATATATCTGTCAGGTAAGTATGTATAAAACTTTATTGTAACATGACAATATCATTTTGAATTGCCCAACATGATTAAGGAAGGGAATGAGCGCACAGTAAAACAAGAACAGTTTACCCATTAGCACATAACAGGTTGAATTACTTTATTTTGGCGTGTGTGTATCATTCATTTAATGTGGGTAAGAGATATTGATAGCTTATGAAATATCCGCTTATGAAACACTGGATTGTTTGTAGGTTAATTTTCTTACTCATGCGCTATTTCTGCTCTTTTCGGCATTATGCATAAATAGAATAAGAGGTTTTATACATTACAAGTATTAACTAGAATGTTTATATTTTGTGCAGTGTGGAGGGGCAGGTATAGTTAGTACTTGTACTTTATCTAATTATACCTGCCGCCTGAATGGATAACTTCAAATATCAATCATAAAAAGAGGTGACCCAGGGTTTATCATTTACTAGTTTTTTTTTAAATTCTATTTTGCAGCTCCACGGTTCCAGGGATAGCATAGAACGTAGTCATGGAAAGCATGTGCCTGATGTTCCTTATAAAATGCCTATATATGAATCACAGAATATTAGTGGCATGATCCATAATACGGAAGAACCTACGTATGTACGGCCCAGTTACATGTATAGGCAGGAATCACATGCTAATAATAGTGGACATCCTTATCCTGTGCAGGAGAAACTCAAAGAAGAGCCAGAGGATGCTAACTGTGTAGAATATATACCACAAAAAAGTGATAGACACCAATCTGAAAATGTGCCAGATAAAGTTGAAAAGCATTATAGCCCTGAATTGCCAAAAGAAAAAAAGTGTAGTCCAGAAAATGTTATACAAAAACCTCCATCTGTTCCAAGAACTATAAGTCCTAAATGTAGGCCTTCACAATGGAAAGGTACAAAATTATCAGATGATGAAATTTCATCAAAACGAGCTGCTCAAGCTGCAGCGCAAAGGGAAGTTCGGCGTCGCAGAAGAGAGAAAATGACAGAGGAAGAGATCAGAGCAGAACTTGCAGTATTAGCAGCCAATCAAAGAGAATCACGACGGCGACAGAGGGAAAGAATGACAGAAGAAGAGATACATTTAAGGCGAACGTTAAGTGCAATTACTCAAAGAGAAATACGTAGGCGTAGGATGAGCAACATGTCTGAAGATGAACTCAAATCTTACCGATCACGTGAAGCACAAAGACAAAAAGAACTAAGACATCGTAAACGAATGGCAATGACTGAAGAGGAGCTTAAACTTGTCAAGGCCAAAGAAGCTGCTGCATCAGCAGCTCGAAGGGCACGGCGATTAGGAAAAGAAGTCAAAACTTCTCGTCTTAAAGTAGACAAACCGGACTCCTCTCCTAGTTGAGGTTAAAATTGCAGCATATTCTTTAGGAGGATTGACATCTTATCAAACATGACTTTGTCTCCTTAAGATTTAACAGGTTTATTACAGGAAAAGTCCGCAAAATAAACTGAAACAAGGAAGAGGAGCTATTACAAATAAAGTCTAGTGCGATAACCTTCAAGCATTAGAGGTTTTGCTAGTGGACTTTATATATATCAGGTAAACATTGTTCAGTCAAAAGTACCTTTACAGTTTTAGTCCAGTCTTAGTCTTGTACTTTTCTGATTGTTTCGAAAACAGACACCAGTTGTTTCATTCTTTGTTGTTGTCTACAAAGATTTGAATTAAATTCTTAAAGGCAGCTGTACTTGATATACAATCCAAGGTTGTATCCCAGCTTGCACAGTTGGTGAATAGATTATAAAGCATTATTTAACCTAAGTCAATAAATAAAGTATGTGAAGATTTCATCAGCATCTTGGGTCTTTAAGACCATAAGATGCTTATGTGCTTTTCTGAGGTTTTAGAGAAACTTGATCAATAAATGAGACAATTTTTTACCTTGACAACTTTTCCAACAGCATCCTTTCAAAACTGACACGTCACCCATTGTCACAGAACAGGTTACTACTCCCAGTTACTCATTGTGTATAATTAGGACTTGGGTTTTGATTAAACAATTGGCCTGCTAAGAAAAATGGAATGCTAGGTTTTATGCGATGGTATTACCAGTCATTCAGGACCAGGCATTCATGATTTAAAGCACATTAGTTAAAAAGTAAATTTTGTTGCTGCTGGTGTACTATCCAGTATTTGTAGCTTTAGTAATTCCTCATCATTTACAAATAGGTTCTTAGGAAGTCATTGCAGATTTCAGATTTTCTTATTACCAGTTGTAGTAATCAAATCCTGAAAAAAATTTCATTTTCTCTGAACAATAAAGTCTTAAAAGATTGTTATAACTCTTGGCCTTCGTATTTTGTGGTTACCGTGGGCTTGAACATGTTGCATAAGCCACCCCACAGAAGCAGAGAATTTATTGCTGGATCTGATTCATGTACCTCTTAGCGAAGTTGTTGACGATAAGCAGCCGCCTTGGAACGGATGGCGTACAGGTGCTAACTCATAGAACCCCACTGAAGTAATCACGTCAGTGTGATACAGTTGTCCTGTCAAACTGCTTTTTAATAGGAATAATCACATTTCGGTATTCATTTTATTACCCTGTAGACATTGATTTTATACAAGTGATCTGTATCCTCTCCCTTTAGAGTATAGGAACCTTCACCTCTGTTTTCTTTAGCTATATTGATGATTGTCTCCACCTTTGTGATTTTCTTGGAGCCTTCAGAGCAGAAAATTCTGTTAGGTCCCATAGAATTTATGGAACACATTTTCTCAGGAACATCACTCCTCCATGCCAAGGAAATAAAGTCAGTGATGTCACAGATTTTCAAACTTCCAATAGTCCAGCGTGAACAAAGTTTCCAAGTCAGTCGGAGGGACACAAAGTACATAGTGGCTATTGAGGCCCTGACCATATGTCAAATTTTGGAAAAAGTTAATGGTTCGGACATTTTTTTATTGTGTTTAGGTATTGAACAGGTTTATTCAACATTAAAAATACTCCTGAAATTAAAGGGTTCACCCTTTGGAGACAAAAATAGGGTTGTTTCAGTTCCAGTGTGTAAGGTATTCATACAGATTTCTTTTCCAGCTCATGTTCTGGCACATTTATGTACGTTCTTTTACCCTTTTCAGTTGTTGATGTGTTTTAATAATTTGGAAGGAATGTCACCTTCTTAAATTTAGCTTATATCTTTGCACTGTCAGTTATGATCGGTATCCAAAATATGTAAACAAAAGAATAATACTTGGCTGACAGCAAGGACTGTCTCTGCACATCAGGTGGTAGTGGAATATTTTTGTTCTTGTTAGAATTTTTCATGCTGTGTCCTTGTGCCTATAGTGAGAATTGGCATTAATAATTATTTTTATATTTCTGACTGAGTTTTTCCAGTGCCGTATTGTGCTTGTTTTTTTGTTTTCAGTATGTCATCTACAGCAAGCAGATAGAACCAATAAGGCTGTAAAGGAACAAGTTTTGTGTAAACTGTTTCAGTTGTGGATGGTGGTTACACTCGTGTTAACCTACCTATAGGGACACGACTGCGCTTTTTCTTTTCTTAGTGGAGAAAGTAAGGAGAGGAATAATCTTGCAAAATATCAGAATATACAAAAGGCTGATCAGTTTCTGAAAATGTAAAAATTATGGGTAAATTTCTTTGACCAATTTCCAATTTCAAAATTTAGACAACTGGTTAGTTCTTGCCAGTTCATTTCAAGCAATCTCCTCTGCACAAGTGAGGGGTATCTTCCTACAAGTGGTATTTGTTAGTATAGTAGATGTTTTAAGGCATCACCTGGTTGCTGTGTTATAGTTACACAGTGCAGAACTTACTCTGACTATCTGGATGACTTTCTATAATTCTTTTCCTGCCTCCTAAGTTTTATTTTGTCGATGTTGATTAACAGCCCTTTTCTCTCCATTCCACTCCTCCACTTTGTAAATTCATGACCTTTCTCAAATTTTGCAGTGAACACTAGGACATTGCTGTAGCAGCTCTCATGAACCTCCTTTTCTGTGCTTTTCTGCTCCATTACTCAGGTAGACATCTGAGGGCTCATTGCACATAGTTAATGGACACCAAATTTTATGTTCACATTATCTGGTACACCGATCAGTCTTCACTCTGGTTGAGTGTTATGGCAGAGTAACATCAATAGTTTAGACTCATTATTTTTCATGGGATTGATATGAAGTGGCTTTTCAAGAGCTACAAGTAAGTGGTAAAATTTGGATGTCATACCCTAAGAGAAGTAATGTATTTGGCTGGTTCAAAATTTTGTTACATGAATACAGATGCCTGAACTCACTACCCATCTAAGAAGGTACTTGAAGAGTGCCTTGTCTACCCTTCATGCTTGCATGTCTTTACATAGTCAAGATGTCTTTGTATTTATTTGCCAGGATTTAGCGTCTAGGTGATTTTTACCATAGTGCATCCATTATTAATTTTGTGTGCATTCCAGCAACTTTAATTTTTACCAAAGTATTGTTGTACCATTTCATGTGTTGAGGGCATCTAGATAGTATGTTTCACCAGTTTGACCAAGGAAAAAGGTCAACATCTGTTCACTCTGCTTAACCTAGTAATGTATCAATGCTTTTGTTTTCAGTTTGTCATGTGCCTTCACTTCTCTACCATGTGTAAAGGTTTTCATTAGCTTTATATAATTCATTGTTTGTATTGTGGTATATATTATTTCTGATCATGTTAATTACCTTGATTTTTTTTAACACTGTGGTTTGAGTATTTCTTATGGCTAGCATTTCTTCTGGATTAATTGGTTGACCAACAGTTTCAGCAGGTTGCCATATCATAATTGTGGTTTATTCCTAATTGGATTATGCCATGGTGGTCACAGTAATCCCCCTTCCAGTGACACCTGTACCATCACCATGTACTCGATGGATTCCTCAAATTTATTGTTTTTCCCTGCCCACTGCCTGCTTTGTTCGTTTGTTTGTATGGTGTTTTTACGTTGCATGGAACCAGTGATTATTCAGCAATGGGACCAACAGTTTTAAATGACTTTCCAACCACGTTGATAGTGAACTCCTATCACCAGAAATACTCTAACCCCTCAGTGGAATGCCCAAGACTCAAAATCGAACTCGCGGCCACCGAGGTGGCATGCCAAGGCCATACCGATCATGCCACTGAGGCAAAGCCCATTGCCTGCTGCTGCTGCTGCTTCTTCCCTGCTTTTGTTAGTTGTCCGGCATTCTCATTGGCCACGGTTGGCCTTCAATGGTTTGTTTGTATGGTGTTTTTATGTTGTATGGAACCAGTGGTTTTATTCAAGAACAGGACAGCTTTACGTGACTTCCGAACCACGTCAAAAGTGAACTTCTATCACCAGAAATACACATTTCTCACTCCTCAGTGGAATGTCAGAGAATTGCAATCGGTTACCAAGTAGAACAATTAAGTTTGGCTTTAATGGCTAGTGAAATGCATGAATGCCTTCAAGTCAGTTGTTAATGCTGCAAGATTGTACCACCTTTTCTAAACATCTGCCGAGGTTGTGGTGCTTCCGTTTGTTGGCAACCAGCGGAGGCTACGTCCTCCTGCTTGGTGCACATTCAGTTCTACCAGTGAATCACCGTTCCTATTTCTACTGCTGTGCAGATGGCTTAGGATAATTTGTATTTAGGATGACTTTTGGCATCATCACCAACTGGCCACATTATCCCTTCAGGGTACCTCACCACCATAACTGCAGTGGATGCCACATCTCTACATCTTACTTCCACTGAACTGTTAACAGCGTTATTCATCACTGGGCTCTTTGTAATGTAATTTCAGGGCTAATGAAACCCTTTTGATAATATGCATGTGTATCCAAAACTGTATACTACAGACAAGGTTTGTAATCATACTTTCATTTTCATTGTCATAATTTAGCACCGAAACTATTAGTCTGAATATTCGCATTTTAAAATTGTATTTCAGGCAGTGATAGTGAAAGGATACAAGTAAAACACCTAGTTACATATACTATAAAAATTCTTGGGTATTTATTTGTATTTAGAAAAAAAATAATTTCATTGTTTTCATCTTAATGAAATAACAAAATTGACCTTAAAGCTGTAGAAATCAACAATTCTAAGCTATTTACTTTAAGGAAAAATCACTCATTTCACATTATTCAATAATGCAATAGAAAATGGACCTTAAATTAAAGCTGTAGGAAACATTCAATCATATAACAACTGCATGCATAAATTTGGTCAAATACATTTCAGTCACTTACTACGGTATTCATTGTATACTTGACAGTCCACAAAAGGATTTAATAGCAATGTGAATAAAGATGGCCAGAAATATAGGGAAGAAAATGAGACTAAAGATTTAAAGTGAATACGTACTATACAAGTTACCTGCATTGCAAAGGAAATTAATTTGGGACTAGTTATTGAAAATGTAACAAACAAAGTGAAGACCTAAAGGTCATACAATACTGAAGTCTAACTTTACAAAAATAATAAAAACACTGAGAAAGAAAAATGCAATTCAAAAAGGTATAAGTTGTCTGTAAACACAGCCTCAAAACTTCGTGAGTGGAAACTGCCGAAATGTTTAAGGCACTAGACTGTGTTGTGACATTGGGAGGAGTGACAGTAAAATACATGGTAATGGGATTTGGCAGCACAAGAAGAACAGACCCTTCAAGCTCAGGCACAGACTGAGGTACAAGGATGAGTGGCTAAATGATACTGAAGGTGAAAGGATTAAAATATATCATCATACAGAAGAAAATGTTCCAGATAGCATTGTTGTTGAAAGTCTGAGCAAGCATTATGACGATAAGGGCACTTACACTGAAAGAATGAAAATTCATGAATTGCAAGACTAGAATTGGAATTCCTCGACCAGTCACTTATGAGCTAACCAGGAGACACAAAACAAAACCAACAAACAAGAATGTAGTGCAAGGAAAGTTTGACAGCAGTAGGGGAATGGAAAGATGGGTATTTTCAAAATACAGTACTACTGTCAGAGGTTCATGAGGAAAGTTTCTGTAAGTTGAATATAGCTTTCAAAAGCACAAATGCCTACTAAAGAATACAAAAACAAAGAGGCAGTTGCTATTATGTAGCAACTCGATGAAAAGTACCATTCAAAATATCAGTTGCACCATTTTATAACATTAGCATATTGAAAGCTGTTCATCAGGAAGAAATAAAGCTGGTTCTATCTATATACAATAAATTTAAGTCTGCAGTGAAAAGTTATGTACTACTGGACCAAAATTTTGATAAACGCCTTATCTAGCCGACTGTCTAAACAATAAAACAAATCCAAGAGTGCAGTGAAAATTATATATCAGTAAAAGATGCTACACATAATCCCTATTAGGGACCAACATTAAGTCTTATTGCTCTTCATGCTATTAGAGGACATTAAAAAAAGAAAGAAAAAAGTGTTGCAAGGAGAACCAGAAGAAATTGTTTCAAGATGCAAGATTGCAAAATATGAGCAGTTTCTTCAATATCTCGATACACTGATAAAGACCTACTACAACACAACAGAATTCAAGCAAATTGTGCTCAAGACACTGGAGACTTAAATGCAGTACCACAAACAAATACAGTAGTTTTTCAAATTTCACAGTACAAGTACCACTTAACTAATCTGAAATGCTAATTCTATTCACTTCTGCAATGGCTCAATTGGAACTGCATTATGTATACGTACAATGTTTGATTATTTCTGCTGTCTCCTAAGTGCCATTTTTTCATGATTTTGTGGGTCTTTTGCTTTCATTTTTATTTTAATATACTTTTGGACATTAAAAACCTCTACTCAAATTATCTTTTGCAATCCTTAGCACTTATATGCTTACATAGATTTTTTTATCCTCATCTCTCTTTTCCACTTTCCTCAGGTTCTACTGTTAAACACTGTACCATCAATCTGTAACATCTTATAGAGGCCTCGTTTTTGTCCTCTTGTACATTTATTTAGTCTATTTCCTTCTGGAAGAGAACATGGCAAATAACATTACAAATACATGACTCAACAATATATCCTGGGATCTTCATATGTCCCAAACATCACAAAAAATTTATGCAAAAAAAAAAAAAACAAAGGGGGCCCTTTTGAGCATTGCAACATAATTTTTTTAACACGTACATACAAAACCAATAAAATGCATTAAAGAATAAACATGAGCATTAGCTGTACTGGATGGTTTCAAGTGAACTTGTCTGTTTCATCATTTGACTGAGTTCCATATGACAATTATTGACAATTACCAATTAAAAAAATATACAAGCTGAAAGTTACCAAATAAAAAAATTGACAAGCAAAATCTGCCCATCTACATTGTTTAATAATTTATACCCATATTATTACTGGAAACTTGACTAGACCACTTAAAGCATCAGTTAAAATATCCATATCTATATTTAAATTTGTATAACAAGTTTACCTAAGCCAAAAATATAATCCTCTGAGAATTTACAATAAAAAAAAAAAAAAAAAAAAAAGGGGGGGGGGGGGGGGGGGGGGGCTGCATAACCTTGATATGCAACACAAATTGAAAGATATTGTAGCCAGGAATGGCAATGGGTTATCATAATCCCTGTCATGAGAAAAATATCGGACAATTAGTGAAATGTAAGGTGTCTGAAGTAATTTCAATGGGCAATATCTTCAAATAAAAAAAATAAAAACTTAAGCAAAAACACCAGTCTTGAAGTATGAGGTATTTGTAAACCATATCAACCATGGGTTGGTTAGCTTTTCATTTTCACTATGAAATGTTCATTGTAAAAATACATTAATAGAAGTACCTGAACCAGAAGATTAATAAAATCCTAGCCAATATGTGCAGCAATTTTGTCCTAATGCAGCTTTGTCTTCCTTCGATAACTTAAGTTACACAGCCCTAATCCATCCATGCTGTTCAAGTACATGTGTGTGTACTAAACATCATCACATTGCTGAAGATTTCAGTCTTGTCATAATCTTCATCACTTCAATATACAGCCAATAACTTTCAATACAAAAACAAATCAAACCTTCACATTTTTTTATATAATTTTGGTAAAAACCACTACTGCAATTCATATATTTTCAATCTACATTTTCAAAACACAAGTACTACATAACTGGAATTCTGAAATGTATTTGGCCAATTACTATCTAGGAAAAAATAATTCATTAATTACCTACAACATTAAACTACAAAATATTTTCTCAGAAAAACTGAAAGACAATGGTTTTTTGAGCTTATAATTATTAAAAATAAATTCTCCTCTTCGGCAAATGCCATATTTTTTTTTTAAGCCAAGGACAAATGCTGACAATGGTCATGTAAAATATTTGGAATTGACATGCATGAGCAAATCTTATCTTAAAAACATATGTGGAATGAACTGTTACCTTTGAATCAAATACTCATCTTTAATGTTAAAGTAAGTAATCTATAAATGCTATCATACATAAAACTAAGGTTAATTAACACCAGCAAAATGTTGAATACCATCATCAGCCTTGTACATTATTTTGTCATCTTCTAGGAAGTTCAGTAGCAGTCTTATCAAAAAGTTTCTCTCTCGGACTCTGCAAAGAACAAATTTTTACAACAATGAATGGCCAAGATAAGGAACTTTTTGTACTTGTAAAGTTGCACATGGACAGATGCTATAAAAATGGTGTAAACTATATGAGAATAACAGACGATTCATAAGAACAATTACTGTTAATAAATAATTTAACCACACCACAGACTTTACATCCAAACTCAAAGACTGACCCAAAAGGTTTGTTCTTAATGATATTGGATCCTAAAATAAAATGTATAAAATTAAAATTATAGGGAATCTGATGAAACTTCTTTCAAGGATATGGTCCAATTTTCGGCATATGCATTTGTTCATATACGAAACAAACCTTTGGTCTTAATGTTAAGATAATACTAGCGCCAAGCTGGAAACCGGTAGGAATTAAAATTAAACTTGTGAGATCCAGGGACTATTGGCATCTATATCAGGTCACGGGGCATGTATTACCCAGAATGCCCTTGGCGTCCCATGACCCACCAGTTACTTTCCAACCACCTTCAAGATAAGACGCGTTACTTTCTATCTGTTTTAAAGCAGATTTTAGTTTGCCCGATTTCATTTCATTTCACTTTTTAATTTTTCTATCTCGGGTGTGCTCAGTGTGGGTGTGATCTGAAGGGTGTGTACATTGCGAGATGGATTTTGTTGCTTCATCAACGGGAACTTCTTCCACTTCTAGGAAGTGACAAAGGAAATGCCCTGGAGTGAGTGGGTTTCCTTGTTCAATTTCTAACTTCGGTGTCGACAGATCCTCATCCAACGTGTAGTAGGTGCAGAGAAAACGTATTGTTCAGTTTGTCGTGGTTGGTCGGTGGATCAGGAGGAAGTTTTATGAGAAAGGCCAGTACAAGAGAAAGGAGCGACACCATCTTTGGATGACCAAGCGTCGCTGGCTTCTGTTGTGTCGGCAATACACCAGACTGCTCCATATGTTTCGTCGCCTGTTTTTTATTTTCCCATACTCCTTCAGTTTCTTCTAGTGATTCGCTATCGGAAACTCGAGGAGGGGTTTTGGGTAATTTTATAAATAATTACGCTCCGCTGTCCCGGTAGGGAGGGGAGGAGCATCGCCATCTTTGTTCCAGGTGACACCTCCCGATGCGCAGAGAATGGAAGGTACGTGGACAGCTTTAGGCCTACCAGGCATACCAACCTTGGAGGGCTTGCGGTCTCATTATATGGCGTCGCGATTCCAGCAGAGCCCGACAGCGCTGAATGTTCCCCATCCCCCTGGCCTGCACTTTATGGGAAGCAATGCCACGGCTACGTCAACAACTTCAATGTTTCTGACAATGCAGAACATTGAAGATAGTTTTGCTGCAAACGCAGGGATGCCAGCAGCAGCCTCCCAGTCACTCCCTACAAGATTGGTGACGTCACAACAGGCACCACAAACCAACATGGCAGATGCGATGACGTCACAGCCTACTGCTTCTCGATCTACTTCGCTACCTCCTGAGCCAAATACGCTTTCTGACTCGTTGGTACACACAGTCATGAAGAAATTGCAAGATCTAGAGAAGTTGGTTAAGAAAGACAAAAAGAAAAGGCTGATTCGTATTCGTCTTCTTCCTCTAGCTCAGCATCATCGCCAAGTTCGATGGCGTCACTGCGTGTACCAGTCAAGCGTTGGAGGATACGGGACTTCATGACTGATCCTCGGGCCAAGAGGAGAAGAGTGAATTCTTCATCTTCGGGCCAGGACTGTCACAGCCCAGTCAGCAAGAAAGTCAAGAAGTCAGTGGCTGGTAGGCTTAAAGCTAAAGGACGAAGCCGTTTACAAGCATTCGAACGAGCGAAAGCGTCGACGGTCTCTGGGCTAGCAGCCAACGCGGAGATGCCAGTAGAGACTACAAAGAGTCTAAGAGAGACTACAATGCCGTTGGTAAAATCAACGATGGGCGCAAAGAGTGCAACAAAGAATACAGAGCAGATACCAGTTTCGCCTGTGAGACCTTTTAAAATACGGAGAAAGGATGAAAGAGCTCTCATTAAAAGGTCGAATAATAGAGAGTTGGTAACCTCGTCAGGTACGTTGGTGGAAGGCATTGTTCGCCTAGATGAGGGATCAAGGTTGAATTCTCCGACGCTCGTTGGAGACGATATCAATAGTCATAGAGAGGAAATCAGCTCGGTTTCGAGAGAGCCTTCATCTTGGAGGTATAAGCGAGATTCTCGCTCTAGATCTGCGAGCAGAGAAGGAGTTAGGCAGTCTCGTTCTCCTAATGACTATTCGGGATCGAGCCGTCGGCGGCCATCAGAGATCAAAGATGCCATGGCCGTAGGATCAGACGGCCATGAAGCACCCGGACGTTTGTCAGCGGATAGTAGTGAGCTAGCGTCTCCTGTGGCTGAACACAGTACGTTAGAACCAGAGGTGGGAGAAAATCAAGTGTTTCTGGCTTTGTATGCGGAGGCGATTGATTTGATTCGTCAATTCAATAACCTTTCAGGGAGCACGGAGACACCTGCCAGTATGCTTCCTCCGGGGATTGACATGGTGTTTGGATTGAAAAAGGATACGAAAGTGTCGTATGAATTGCCTTGTTCAAGTCATGCGGAGTCCGTTTTACAACACGTAAATGCATGGATTGCAGGAAGGGATAATTCCTTAAGAACAAACAGATCATTTAAGTTTATCCCACCCCCAATGATGAAACAAGAAATATTATACGACACCAATGGTTCCTTTGCTATCTAGACAAATTAACCCAAATGTGGTAAGGTAAGGCCTGGATTAACCTTGGATCAAGTTGAGATGGAATGCCCTTCGATGACTTGCCAGAAGGCTGCTACGTTAGAAGCGACGGCTTCTTCCGTCTTTCAGACTGCTTCTTGGTTGGATCTTTGGTCAACAGCAGCGGTGAAAATTGCATCCTCAGAGGTAACGAGAAAAGTAGTGGATGAATCAATGTTTATCAGGTTGCTACAATCAGGTTCCAAAGCAATTGCGTAGTTGACAAATTCAAGTGCCAATGTATGGGCAAATATCCTGTTAATGAGGAGAGATGCAGCTTTGGCTAGATTAAGCCGCACTGTTGATTTGGATTCCCTGCTAGCTATGAGGAATAGGGATATCCCAGAGTCGCAATTGCTGTTGCCAGAGGGCATACTGGAAGAGGCTATAGATAGAAGGATGGACACTAACGATAGATTAGTACAGCAGGCAGTTAGAAAAACATCCACAAGTCAAGCTAATCCTATTGAGGTAAGGCAGCAGCGAATACCTCGAAAGAAGCCAGTAAGACATAACATCCCTAATAGAGCAACAAGACCCTCTTCCCCAAAGAAGTTAGCACACCAGCCCTTTCACGATAGAAATAACAGAGAAAGTGGGATTAGGGGAAGAGGGAGAGGTTCAAGACGATAGGATGGGCGCCTCTCATCACTCAGCCACACCAGTGGAGGGTTGCCTGGCAAATCACTGGAAGGTGTGGCAGGAATTTGGAGCAGAGCAGTGGGTAGTGGATTTTCTCAGGATCAGTTATTTGATTCTGTTCGAAGTAACCCCACCCCTGACAGAACCACCATTACCTCACCTAGCTTATGCTCGGGAACCTCAGAAGGCATTTATTCTGCAAGCGGAAGTGAAGAAGATGATGGAAAAAGGGGCTGTGGAGCAGGGGCTGTGGTCAAGTATCCATTCTGTCAAAGGGGTTTTACAGCAGGATTTTCCTGGTCCCCAAGGCCAACGGGGATTGGAGGACAGTAATAGATCTGTCAACATTTGTTTATAAGAAAAACCAGATTCAGGATGGAAACCCCAGAGACGGTTCTACAAGCAGCCAGGGTCAAGGACTTTATGTTGACAATCGACTTGAAGGACGCATACTTTCAGATCCCAGTCTATCCGTCTTCCAGGAATTTTCTCTGCTTCAGTCTTGCAGAGAAAGTTTTCCAGTTCAAAGTCCTGTGCTTTGGATTGACGTCTCCTCAAGTTTTTACAAGTGTTCACTCTCGTGTCAACATGGGAGCATGCTCAGGGGATCAGGCTAATAAGATACCTAGACGATTGGCTGGTGATAGCAGAGTCCAGAGAGGTCCGGAGAGAAGTTACTTCGGAACAGGGTGACCCTCCTGCAGTTTTGTCACAGCTTTGCATTTTTGGGTTGTGGCTTATCCCTTAACGGACGGACCACCTCATATGGGTAGCAATAATGCATTCACGAACAGACCACCCTACATGAGTAGCAATATCCACTTATGGGTGGTGGACTGGCCCAATCCTGGTGAGCATCAGTATTACAAGCCATCGATTTGGCGGAATCAGGCGGGGAAAGAAGTGCCATTACTTCCATAGGCCATAAATTCACTAATGGCAACTTTTAGACTAGCTAAGATCAAGGAAACTGGCTGCTCAGGGATTACAGCCAGTTAGTAAATTTACGTAAATACTTGGCGACGAATATGCTCAGAATTTGTTACTGATTTTAGTTCTTAGTTTTGATAATGTATGAGCTGTAATTCTAACTTTACAAAATAAACTTATTAGAAAAAAAACATGTATGTTTAACTTGGTCAAATTTACGGTTCTCACAAAAGAGGCCCAAAAGGCGTTGTAAACAGTCATTTTCAACTTCTCGTAGAAGGTAGGGAAAATTTTTTAAATTTATCTTCCTCTTTCCAAGGATGAATTTTTTCTTAAAGTAGTCAACCTCAAAGTTTACCATGGCCTGGGGTGCTGCTTATTGATTATTTAGCCTGCTCTTAATGATTAATTATCAGTGTCAATGGTTCATCAGATGGTGGAACGAAATTAGAAGACCAAGTAATATTACTTTAATGTGGAACAATATTTGGGAATGAACACCACCAGAACCCCATGGTCTTGTGGATAAAAAAAAAATTGATAAAAGATTTCTGGTATAGACTATATTTACATGACTTGTCATCAGTAGTATGAAACAAAGACTTCTAATATAGACTATATTTAACTTGGCTTTTCATCAGCTGTATGAAACCAATCTAATACCAACCTCAGAAGTCTACTTAAGAGGTCTGGTAAAACTAAGCCCTATTATAATTATAATAATGACAAATTAGGTAATCAAATTGCACAAGAATTGGGTTCAACAGAGGCAAAAGCTGCTTAATGATGTCCATTGTACTATTTCTAATGGTTAACCACACAATTAACGAACTGTTGTAAAACACCACTATTGGGTTTCTGTTTGGATAAACAGGAAAATGCTCCTGACAATGACAACTGTGGCAAAATAAATAATATTTATGAACACTGAGGATGTAATGCAACTGGTTAATTGTTAACTTATATCATAAGCGTCATTTTTTACATTTGGACTTTATGATGATTAATTACCTTATGTAGACATTTGTTTTAGGATTAATTATCGTAAAATTAATCATCCTAAAATCCAAGTTTACTTTCCATTCTTATCATTATCCATGAACATTTTTCTGTTTATCCGACCAAAACCCAATAACGGTGTTCTACAGTAGTTTGTTGAGTGGAATAGTAAAATGGACATAATTATGCTAATAAGGAGAGCAAATAACAGCTGCTTATTTCTCATGGCCAAACCATATAACAAAAGTGAGTCGACTGCAGGCAAAAAATTTGGGAGTAAAACAATATTAAAATACTTCTCTCACCTGTAGAGTCACTGTCAGCTTCTGGATAGAGGAGAAGGTCTGGGCGGTTTCTTCTTAGATGTCTGGTTGCCATAAGGCCATTCACAAACCTCTTGACCTCTGGCTCAAATTCAACAGGAACCTAAAATTCAAAAATCAAATGAACAAAAATAAATACAAGACCTACAAACACTGATAAAATTATACAGCCTGGAGTGCAACAAACACCAACATAACCATGAAATAATAAGGTATTATCCAACAACCAACAATATACATCTTACAACTGCACAATATATGATAAAGGACTCTTTCACCAGTGATAAATAGCCCTGGAGAAATGTGTACTGTAACAATAAAATTTATGTAAATATATTCAAAAGCAAGTGTTCCCTTAAAAAAAAAAAAAATCGTGCAGGCCTGTCTATCCTCAGTTGGTGGTAGTTCTATACCATTCCTCATCTTCAACACAAAACCCTATAAATGAGTACAAGTCACCCATGACAGATGTTAGTTATATAATCCTCATCAAAGGAGAAGCCTGTAAATGTTTCAATGATGGAAGGATATCGTCCAACTCAAAAATACTAAGACTGTCCAGTCAAGATATCTTGCAACTCAATAATGGAGTTGAAAATAAAAAGGAATTGTTGTACAGCAAGCTGCAAACTAAACTAAATCCCAAATTTGAGATGGCTACACCTGAAGAAAATCTGGAATAGAGTCATTGTGCATCTTGGGTTCTAAATGCATTCCATGTTTAAAACCTACATGAAATACAGAAGGGACCTAATCATCATAAAATCAATTAATTCCATTCTCCTCTATCCATTGCACTTTTATTTGATCCTTGTTCTCCTTGGTTCCACTTTTCTCACATAGAATATAAAATCTAGGAAAAAGACCAAGCACTGGGACCTATGAGATCATCCAGTGCTGGAAGGGAAACTGAGAGCAAAAATGTTTTAAAGGGGATAACAGAAGGAATGAAAAAATACTGTTAGGAGAGTGTGGAAAGTAAGGCTGAGGAGAATCTGAAAGGGGTTGCAGTTTGGGGCTTAATGCCATGCAGTGCATTGACAGCACTACCCCTGTACCAATGACCCCTGCAGGGCCTTTTTCTTTCATGATTTTCTTTACCATCTTGCTGGTAAGAATTACATCAGTGTGCTATGAGATGGCTACTCTCTCTTATGATGTGACAAAACCATTTAAGCAATTTTCTAGCCTATGAACTCCATCAGTCAATCTCAACACTGTGGCCACCTTTCCCAAATATCTTCAGTCATGAATGAAGAAGCAAAATTTATGAATTACTCTTAAAAATTAGAATATTACAGACTTCTATAAGCTGAAATGCATACCGATAGGAATACTTACAGATATATTAACAAAACCAGACTGCGCTCGTGGTTCAGTTCTCTCAACAATTTCCAGCTCAAATGTCCTGGTTGTCCTTTTACGCTTCTGTCCAACTTTAATTTCCGAAGCTAACTGCCTAACCTGTAAGTGGTAAATACAGTTATATGGTAAAAACAAAATTAACAAATTCCATTACAGTGTACAGAAACAAATCAGCATGGTACAGAGAGATACTTGGTTACCAAAGAGTTGATACACTTGTACAGATATATGGTTACCTAATATTTGATCGACTATGAACACTGGTAATAGCAGAAAAATACAAGAGACCACTCTTGGGAGGCTCTTTGTTGATTTGTACAAAGAACAACAAGAGTATACATACCCTCTGACCTGTCCCTTCATCTAGACTTGGTGCATTTACTGTGTTATTTGAATTGGGATTTCTAGTTCTCGTAGCTTGTCTCTCTTCATTCACCATGTCTCGGTATGGACACTTACAACATTTTATATCCACAATCTGTCGGCCAATCACCCTTCCACTCTTACTGCAAAGTAAACAAGTAATTTGTAAGTATAGATTAGTTTCACATTTAAAATGTAAAAACCTCTTTACTTAATGCGTGCATGCCCAGCATAAGACATAAGACACACTTTTGTATTTTTACACAGTAGAATATTTTTACTCATTAAAACCATGTACTCATAAAAACCCCGTTCCAAATATGAAGTTCGTGCTTACGTCACAAACATTATGAAGGAATGAACACAAAAATATTTACACAAACCTGCAATGAAGTGTTAAAACAAGACTAAAGGGTCTTCTGTTTGGTCCTCCAATGCAAGATGTCAGGCACATTAATTTGAAAAGTATTGTTGAATGACTCTCCCCTGGTGGTGGTCGAGGCAAAGGTACAGTAACAACCCGTCGCTCATCAGGAAGCATTCTATAATGGCAATGTGAACTCTCTATCTGCACAATATGATCAGCTGCCTCTATGTCACCTGTTAAGAAAAATAAGTCAACTGTTCTTAAAGTAGTAATTGAAAGACTGGAATCAATAAAATGTAAAACTTGAAGCATCATTGTTTTCTTGAGTCACAAGTGAGAGTACTTTAAAAGTATCAGCCAACTGGGAAGGAGTAGCTTCATGTCAAAAAAAAAAAAGGTATCAGGCTATGCCATAATTAATTTTGCTATCACACGTTGAGTTTCTAATAATTACCATTAAGAAGTGCAATGCAAACTGATCTGAGAGAAAACAAACTGCACATTATCATTTAAATAAACAACCAAACCTCATAAGCAATACCATAAATGAATTTAGGACACTCATTATCCGAACCCAACAACTTGAAAATTGTATTCTAACAAGGATCAAATTTCATTTACATGGCTTCCCCTTCTTGGGCCTCGAAATGATTTGTGGGTTTGCATTATATATTACAATATATACCAATATACATCCAAAACACACAAGAAAAAAGGCAAAAACTCAGTGGTCTGGCAAAAACAAGCTGGAGGCCAGAGAGGGACGAGAGGGACTCCAATTACAGCCAACATCAAATGTACTTAGGAGCGAGTCTGTAATTGTTCCAAAGGATGTAGACTAACCAGGAATGCTTCCCAAGCCACTGGCCAGATTACCTATTGCCACTGGTTACCACCTACTCATGGCAGCTGGATTCAGAACAGGTTCCAGAGAACATGAATACATGGGATATACATGAACCTCTGACTCTCCCATAGTACCTCTGGGAAAGCTTAATCACCAAGGCAAGAGTTTGTGCCTAAGAAGAAAGAGAAGCCGGATTGTGAGCAAGCAAAAATGCAATGTGTTATTCCCCTAATATTATTCTTGCATTTCAATACATTTTAATCTATTCATATATTTTTCTTTTTTAATAAGTGGGATCTCTTCTTCATGTATTACCCTATACCTTTTCTCACTTCTTCCTAATGAACAAATATTCTTAGGAAGCTTAAATTTCAAATCAATATCCCTCGTCGGCTGTTCCATATGGATAGGTTTTATCTTCTGAATAATAAAATAATAATATCCAAGCCAACCCCACCTAAAGACATACGTTCACAGGGAGGTGATGTACGTAGTCATCCCCACTCATATGAAGTCTTCACCCCCACCCCTCCTAAACACGAGTTCCGGTCTACTCTCCTACAAAATCTTAAGAAAAGGTCAAGGCAGATAGATGTCAAGACCAGACCTACCAGGAATAGGAGGAACCACAGGGGGTTTCTCCAACAGGAATCAAAACAGAAATGGGAGGGTCAACATGGTTGACTCCTTGAGCCAAGACAGCACGAACATCAACATCAAAACCAGTGGATGGACTCATTAACTGAAAGTGGTAAAATAATGTGGGTATTCCACAACATCTTATGCTGTTCTCATGACTCCATGGCCATACTCTGAGGAGCCAGCACAGCAGGAGCAGGCACAGACAAACCACAACCCATGGTTGGAAAGTGCATACTACATCATCTCCATGCATTCATGGTAAGGGTAGACTTCAACAAACAAACGCACGGGCTGCCGAGGTCAAACAGCACAAATTGGGATACCTCCACACACTCTTCCCCTTCATTCTAGGAAACCAATGGAGAACGAGCTGAAGCACCGATTTGTCAGATTAAATGGACCTAAAAAGGTTTAGCAGTACTAAAAGATGAGTACCAAATTTCTGCTGCATAGCATAGTATAAATGCAAACTTTCTATTTAAAATTCTGCAAAAGCTAATAAGAACAATCTAATAATTCTTACTCAATCATGTTTACAGTCAACAGCCAAGAGTTCTATCAGTTATGGGAGACCAAACCTATATAACTACAATTTTGGCTACAATATGTACATGAACACCAAATTCAAGACGAAACAAAATTTTTAAATACTTGTTCCACAAGCTTAACAGAAACTTCAAAGTCTTTTATATCAGTTCTTGGGCCTTAAATACCGAAGGCATAATAGTAAGGAAGTATACTGTACCACAAAAATACATTAAATGCCTTTATGAGATCAACATTTACTATCCTTTTGCCAGGAAGCTACCAAATTTACGACAGCACGTAGTTGACGTCTTACCACTGCCATTACTTTTGCAGTTGTAACATCTCATAACTGGCTCCTTCATGTGCTGACTCTGCTTGAAGACTGGGGTAAATGTAACAGACCCCTCAACTAAGGGATTTACAGAGATTTGCAATGGGACTGCTATCTGAGACACAACATACAGCTTGTTCATGGTCTGACTGTAGCACCACTGGAAGAGAAAAAATTTACACAATAAGGTTACCATAGCTAATAAAGAAAATCCTAGACATTTACTATGGCTAATAAAGAAAATCCCAGACATTTACTATAGCTAATAAAGCTAATAAAGAAAATCCTAGACTTCCTCAAACCAGCTAAAAGCAACTGATAGATCTGCAGAAATATTCAGTATATTAATAAACTGTAAAAAAAAAAAATCACATTTGTAAAACAAAAAACACTGTATACATAAAAAATATACATAAGATAAAGTAAACTCCTTAGAAGTGGGGAAATACTACTATGAAGGTTGCAAATTCAAATTCTACCAAATAAAAATTGTTTAACCTGTCAGCTTCCGAAGAACACTTCCTTAACTTTGACCATACAAACAAACACCATTACAGCGTTGCCTTTCAAGCTTGAAGGAAAGGCCGAAAGTACGTATGTTGCAGATACATACCTTATTTCTTTCCTTATTATCTGCAGTAATTGAGGCAGTGAAGTTAAACTGACCACTCCAAGGTTGTAGAGAAGGCACTTCCAATTGTAAAACAGGAGCAACTGTAGGAGGTGCCATTAGTTCTGGTAATGATGAGTCACCAATAAACCCGGATCTGCTGACATCTGACGGCTAGATATTAATGTACTTTACTTTTTTACATATAGTAACACTAAACTGAATACAAACGTTAAATTTCATTTTATAATGACACTAACTCTAAGTAAAGAGGCAGCTAGACACATTCCAACCTTAGTGAAACACATACTCCAACCTTAGTGAATGTTAAACTGTCAAGCATGTGTCATGGGTACTGTATAAATTAAGTTTCATTACTCTTAAAAATCACATACAAATATGAAGCAGTATATAGTACTTAACAGGCACCTTGATTAGTGAGCAATTCAGTTAAAGGAGGTTTTATTCCAAGACATACCCACTCCTTTACTGGAACTTGTTCAGCTAAATGGACTAAGACAATCAACTAATTCACATATGAGAATAATGCATCATGTGTACAGTTCCTAACTGCAACAAAGAGGTGGTTTCAATCTACATGTGGGTCTCAGTGTACATCTCTGCTAAATGATGTTTTCATTTTGACTATAGAGTGCCGAGTACAACTGTATGCAACAGAATATTTCCTTGAAAGATACCATGTCAAAGCTTTAACAAATCACAAGATCGCAGAATAAAAACGTTATCTCTGCTTTTAGGAACATTTGACACTCCACACAAAAACAAACATTACTGGACAGGTTTTTAGCGCGGAAAAAACATGGTGCACCTCAAGAAAGCAGCAGCAAGAGATGGAAGAGAGAAGAACCCCTAGAAACACAGTTGCCTGTTGCTTTTATAGTTGAGGAACCCCATTCCAGCTAACCTTCCCACAGGCTATCAACTCTGCAATTACTATATAAGCCCTATACATTCAGTTCAAGAACAGCCTTCTAGCCTACTACAAGATTAAGTCCATTAACTAAGGTCTGACTAAACATTTTATACTATCATATACACTACATGTTATCCCATACACACCAGTGTCAATGCATATACATGCATCACATACAAATGTAAATGCTTGAAATCTGGGAATACAGTACAACTCTGTTCTAAATCAAATTTACTCCAAATGCAAAACAAATCCTATTAGTGAGCTTTTGAACTCGTGCAGAGAGAGGGGTAAACTCTTGCCATAATTATACTATCCTGACTGGACGCGAGCATGAATAGCTTGCGACAAATATCAGAACCATCATTTAACCAGTATTAATAGTGACAAGTTTTTATAAATCAAATCAAAACATACGAACAACAGACTTGACCATGAAGCAAGTATCAATATAACTAAGATTCAAGTATGGGTGCAAGATATAAGAAAACAAGTTCCCATGCACTGTAAAAGGTGTAAGTATAAATGTGCGGGAAAACCCACCAACATTACTGCCATACTACCATGAGAGGAAATTGAGACACCTTAAAAGTACTATCTCATGACCAGCAAAGAGAATTCTTAGATTAAGCACATCAAATAACATTCACCAGGACATTACATTATACTACTTAAAATTCTGCCATAATCCATGAAGTACTATACTGTACTATCTCGTGACCAACAAAGCGAATTCTTCGATTAAACGCATCAAAAAGGTTTACTAGAACATTACATTATACTACTAAAAATTCAGCCATAATGCACGTACGTAGTACTACATATACTTTTCAGTCACTCACCATCTCCTCCACTGAATCCCATGGCGTAGTGTTCATTAACGGCTGCCCGTCTTGATAATTATCTACTAATTGTTGCACCTCATGATTCTGTTGGCCCTGGTGCCCATCAAAGCCCTGTTCAACCAAAGGCTCTCTCTGCAACTGATTTGGGTACTGAATGTTCGGGTGCTGACCTTCAACATAAACTGAAGTGCCTTGATTATACTGGTATGCTTGTAAATGATTGGTCAACACCCTCTGTTCAGCAGGGAGTGGAGATTCTACCAACCTTGCAAAGTTTCCTGTTATCCCATGAGAGAGACCTTGATTACTTATCCCATGTGAGAGATCTTGGTCACTTATCCCACGAGAGAGATCTTGGTCAATCATATCGTATATGTCGTCACTCAAGAGGTGCTCTTCTTTTTCCATTTTCTGTGAAAAGAAATGAGAAATTTTTTTTAAAATACACATGACACAAACACCATCACAGTGTCAACTCTGACTAGTAGAAGTTGAATGCAGAATTCTGATAAATTTAATGCATGTGGAGTACACAGTATATGTATGGATGAAAAAAAAATTTTTAAAGTTTACTATAGAATTCAAGATTAACTATACAGTTTCAATAAGTTAAATTAATAGAAATAATCACAATACTGTATACAATGCACGTCCATTCTAAAGTCAAATAAAATCCTCACATCAAAAACACTAGGTTCATTTGCTGAAATAAATGTAGCTTTCAGAGACTTTACTTCACTTATAAAAACATTCAATACGAAGTCCACTCATTTCACTCTCTTAGAAGTCATATCTTTACATACAACCACTGATGATGGGTGCAAAAAGCCAGTACTACATACATGGAAAGTTAAAATTACTAATGGATGCTGTAAAAAGGTATGAGGGCTGGAGAGCATACCAAAAACTCAATGACTACAATAGAAACGAATCAGGAGAGACCAAGACTTTGTATACCTGATGACTTCAGGCAGAAAACACAAACAACAAGAGTCAACTTATTACAGACCCAGCTCATATGGGGATGTACTCATTATTTGTAGAGATAGAGAGAAAAATAAAGGTAACCTATTCTGCCAAACCTCGTCAGAAAACAAGTTGTACTTAACCCTTAAACGCCGAAGCGGTAAAAAAAAAAATGTCTCCCGTGTGCCGGAGACTTTTCAGAGTGAGCGCGGGAGCGGAAAAAATATTTTTTTCAAAAAATCATAGCGCGCTTAGTTTTGAAGATTAAGAGTTCATTTTTGGCTCCTTTTTTTGTCATTGCCTGAAGTTTAGTATGCAACCATCAGAAATAAAAAAAATTATCATTATCATATATAAATAATGCGATATATGATAGCGCAAAAACGAAATTTCATATATAATTGTATTCAAATCGCGCTGTGCGCGAAACGGTTGAAGGTAACAAGTTACTTTTTTTTTCGTTGTAATGTACACTAAATTGCAATCATTTTGGTATATAACAAATTGTAAAACGATAAAAGCAACACAGAGAAAATATTATCACAAAATAATGCATGAATTCGTAACGCGCAGACGTAAACACATATTTTTTCAAAAATTCACCATAAATCTAAATATTGTCCTAGAGACTTCCAATTTCTTTCAAAATGAAGAAAAATGATTGAATATTACTATACTGTAAGAATATTAGCTTACAAATGCAGTTCTCGACCATATCTGACGAGTTAAAGTTGACCGAATGTCGAATTTTTTTATATATATTTTTTTATATGCAATTATTTCGGAAATAAGAAAAGCTACAACTTTCAAATATTTTTCGTTTTATTTTACATAAAATTGCGCACATTTTCATATATAAAACTCTATGAAATGCCTAATATGAAACGGAGCAAATATTCCGAGAATGGGACTTACGCATTTCGGAGATTTGTGGCGGAGAATCCGCGCGCGGAGGGAAGGAAAGTTTTTTTTAAAAATTCACCATAAATTTAAATATTGTGCTAGAGACTTAGAATTTGTTTCACGATGAAGATAAATGACTGAATATTACTAGACTGTAAGAGTTTTATCTTACAATTGCGTTTTCGACCATTTCGGTAGAGTCAAATTTGACCGAACGTGGTTTTTTTTCTATTTATCGTGATTTATATGCAAATATTTCAAAAATGAGAAAAGCTACAACCTTCAACTATTTTTTGTTGTATTATACATGAAATTGCGCACATTTTCATATATAAAACGTTATGTAACGGCTAATTTAAAATGGTGCAAACATTACCACAATCGCACGTATGATTTTTTCGGAAGAGTTACCGCGCGGACGTAAAGAAAATGTTATTTTTTTCATAAATTCTCCATAAATCGAAATATTGTGCTAGAGACTTCCAATTTGTTGCAAAATGAAGGTAAATGCTTGAATATTACTAGAATATAAGCGTTTTAGCTTACAATTGCGTTTTTCGACCATTTCGGTAGAGTCAAAATTGACCGAAGGTTGAAAATTTGTCACATCATTTTTATATGAAAATATTTCAAAATTGATAAAAGCTACAACTATGGGTTGTTTTTTAGTTGTATTGTGCATGAAATTGCGCACATTTTCATATATAAAACTTTATGTAACGGCTAATTTAAAATGGTGCAAACATTACCACAATCGCATGTATGATTATTTTCGGAAGAGTTACCGCGAGGACGTAAGGAAAAAGTTTTTTCATAAATTCACCATAAATCGAAATATTGTGCTAGAGACTTCCAATTAGTTGCAAAATTAAGTTAAATGATTGAATATTACTAAAATATAAGCGTTTTAGCTTACAATTGCGTTTTTCGACCATTTCGGTAGAGTCAAAGTTGACCGAAGGTTGAAATTTTGGCACATCGTTATTTATATGAAAATATCTCAAAACTGATAAAAGCTACAATCATGAGTATTTTTTTTGTTGTATTCTACATAAAAATGCGCACATTTTCATATATAATAGTCCATGTAACGGCTAATTTAAAATGGTAAAAAAATTATGTCAAAGTGACGAAATAATTTCAGAGATGTGTCACAGATACTTTTTAGTGCGGCAAGAAAGAAATTCGCGCTTGCGCGCCTGCGTAACGATTGTAAACAAAACAACACCTTGATCCGTGAACTCCCAGCATCCCCCAAGGCGCGTGATTCAAGAGTTTTCGGCTGGTAGGCCTAAAAGTATTTTTCCGCGAATTTTTAAAAAAACTTTTGTATGTCGACGTAAAATACGTCCAGTCGGCACCCGAGAGACAAAAAATGTCGACGTAAAATACGTCCAGTCGGCGTTTAAGGGTTAAATGCTAAACACACATGAAATAAGAGAAATTAATGTGTACAAATAGCAGTGATACTACTTACTTTCATTATAAGTGAGATATATTAAAATATACTACGTATTGACATTCTGATCACTGTTGCCATTCAAGTCCAAGGTCCTAGGTTGGATAGTTAAAGAGGGGTTCAAGTACACCCAAGCTAAGGTAGGACTGGAAGTGCCAGGTTAGGAGGTTACATGACTGTATCCGTGTGATTTACAAATAGCTATACCACACTTTAAATGCCTGAATTTACATTTCCATGTTACTCTAATTCTGTCACTGCCTCCTTTGCATCAAAAATTAACAAGAGCTGATCCCAAATACAAAAGTGCATAAGCCTTCAATGTGTATTTTGTGCTATTTATAGGTTGTACCATAAAAACCATATTAAATAACTAAACTGACATCTGAAATTACCATTTCACTTCAACTAATAACTCGAGTATTCTTTGCACTGAACACTTACAAGTTCCAGATGCACCACAGCAGGCCAACCCTCATCACGGTGGACGGGTCTTATTCACTCGATATTTAATTGGTGAAACAAGAATACAATTGCAACTCTAAGCATACCATTTAAAAGACTGAAGTTTCGTCAACATAATGTGATATATGAAAGCCCCATACGAACTAAAATAAGCATGTGAGCTCTTCGTAAAATATGTTTTCAAGGCAGTTTTGAAATCCAATATGGCGGCTACGTTTTGCATGGAAGGTTCTCATCAGTGACGGCCACCATCTTTCCCCAGCCTTCCCAGCACTCATTTGAACAATGTTAGCGTATATATGTAACGTTTATTGATCTTACTCAAGATTGCAGTTGTAATCAGCACAATAAAACAACATTTTGTTGCCTGTATTAGTGGAAGTATGAAACTTGCTATTCCCGGGGTTATGGTTGGAACTGAATTCATTCTTACCTTGTAATCGGTGGTTTTTATCCTTACTGCCATCACAACTGAAACTCCACAGTGCTTATTTGATTGTAATTATACACATTTTGGTCTTAATTCACTCCACGGTGCACTTGAACCACGCTGTGGTTCCTGGTTCCTAAGCACTCACTCCGCAAACACAGTTACGAGCAGCAGACGACAACACTGATTATGCGATGCAAAGCTTTATTCCCTTAATTGTTTATTTTTACTCAATATTTAGTTTAACTTTACTTCAAAATGTTTATTTAATTCATGTCTATTATCCCTTTTTTGCAACCAAATTAACCCCCAAAAATTACAAATGTTTCGGATGTATACTTACGAGCAGACGACGTGAGGAAAAATGACTCATCGTTGCCAATCTAGTGGAGCGTCACACATAGGCCGATGCATTTACAAACTGTTTCGATGAATTCTAGTTGTCATAGTAATGCAGTAATGATAAAATTGCTGTAATATGTACGTATATATAATACAAATAGATACGCTAATTTCACTTATTTCCCCGGTTTTGTGTAAGTCTTATACCTAGTTTGGAGGGTAAACACATACCAATTGACAACACTGATAAACAATTGAAGAGCACAAAACGCCGCAAAGAATGCCGTAGTCCCCTTGAATAAGTGCTGGTAAGAGGTTGGTTTACGATTGTTGTGATGAAAGTGCCCCAGCGTCTATGGGTACAAGTGGTGTGCAGATTTAGCACAGGAAATGGGAAGTTTGTTGACACAAGCGACTCCGTAAACATCAAGATGGCGTCAATCTTCGAAACATTTTTAGTTGTAAGTAAAAATTTCTAAAGCGTTTTGGTGAGATTTCCACTGCCGTAGCCACCCTTTTCACTACCCTCTGTTTAAATCTTAAAATTTGGCCTTAATTTCTAACTTTGGAGAAAATACTTACTTCGAAAGGAGAGAGGTCTAGGCTTTAGCTCCGTTTCTCACCAACAACAAGTCGCGACTGATGCCCATCTCCGGTGTCAGGACGCGTTATAATGTACTTTTTCCGAGGGTGGCAAGCGTTGATTGTAGGTGGCCTGTTTGGCCTGCTGTGATGTTTTACCCTAAGTATTTTTTTTTTTTTTTGCTTAAATGAGAAATTTATAAATGTATGAACAAAAGTAGAGGCAAGGGTATTAGAAGAATGATAAAAATCTGGGCATTCACTTAGGCTGTGGCTGAGGACCTATTTCTGTTCAACATAGAAATATATAGTATTGGGTATTGGGGGGGAGGGAGGGGGGGCTGGATGAAAATGGTGGAGAATCAAGCATGGAAAACCAACTTTAATTTTGAGCCGATTGGAAAGAAAGCAAAGCAAAACAGTACAGTGCAGAAAAAGCACCTATTCCACCAAGGTCAGTTACTGGAATTGGAATACAAAAGTACATATTCATGGTTACAGCCCGGTACACAAGGTTTGCAGTGGATGAACTTCTGTATTTCACCTTCATGACTTATGGAGCTAGGACAGGTTTGCTATGGCAGCCCCGTTCGGGTAGGCTGGGTTAGGCAAGCTTAGGTAAGATGCATCTCTTTAATTATCACAGTGGAATGTCAAAGTGACTGATCCTCTTTTATTAAATAAGACGATACATTTCAAAAATCCCTTATACAGTATAGGTCCCTGTATCCTACTGGCATCTCCCCATGAGAATAAACAAACACGTATAGCCTTAGTTTTGTGCTAAATGAAACAGGCAGCAAAGACATAACTTGGAAATTTGCAACATCAACTAGTCAGAAATTACATAAAACATACGACAGCCAGTTAGGGGAAATAGTATATGACTTATTTAATAGGGAAAAAATTGGTTAGCTATCTGACCACTTTGCTAAACCGGGTCAGGCAACTTTGGGTAAGCTACGACGCCCAACGTAAGTGTGTCCAATCCTTACAGATGCAATAAGGGGCATTTAATAACTTTGATAATGGTTTATCTGTAATCTTCCTGAATTTATATAAAACCTCTTAAAATAAAATATGAAGTGTCCTTACGGGCGACATTCGGAAGCGATCAAAAACACCATCAAATCGGCTGGTTATCCAGTGACTTGGATATAACCTTGATGCCGGGAGTTGCCAATCCTGCAACACACGGAAAATTCCTTCCAATGAGAAGCGCCTTACCTTCAAATACCGCGTCCGTCAGTTCCAATACTATGGGCTTATCTTTCCCGTCTAACATCCACCACTTAATAGTAAAAACAAAGCATGGGGCGTTCACTTAAGCCACTCCTAATGACACGTTCACACTCCGAAGCTCGCACTCGAAGACTAAACTCCTCGGGCTGCCTCCCAATTACTCACGTGGATTTTAAAAGCTCGCGCCAACCCCAACCCAAGACCAGATGGCCCACTACACTTTACCGAACTGTTTCCGGTGTAAATATAATTAAAATTGCAAGAGATACGGTGCCTCTTGCATATATTTCAATAGTAATGATAAAATTTTATAAAAGGGAAGTCATGCACACACGACCTGCACTCCTTGAACTGCATGTCAATAGTTTGTTTTTAAAATAGCTGGCAACTAGATGTGGTGATGAGTGGCCACTGTTGCCCGAGGAGAGGGAGAAGGAGAGAGGAACCCGAGGCGAGAGATAGAGAGAGAAGAGAGGAGAGGAGAGAGAGAGAGAGACTTGGTATGCCAGCAAAGCCCATACTACACTATGTATAGCACTGGTTACGGTCAGTTTCTGCTTGCAACTATTCGGTAACATTATGTTCAGGTTCAACACAAAACAGCAGCAAACTACTTTGAATAAAGATCTGCCACATATTTATGATCATGCAAAGGAAGTAAAGTAAAAGATATGAAGGATGATGGCAATTCTGTGTGAAGACGAAAGCTACTGGGTCGAATTACTATTCAATGCATTATCAATAATAATAACGAATACACTGAAAATGCTTGTGCCAGTATAAAACTACGTCATCAAAAGACTTGTTTGCTGTAGCACTGAATACAGAATTTTTGACGTAATAACACATATGTAAAAGACCTACAGAAATATGCCAGAGATATCATAAATACAAGTGAGGAGTTTGGATAAATTTTTAGATGATTTGGACTATGCAAGGCGACAATGGACAAAAATAGCCTGTGATATACAGCTCCCAGATTATTCCAAAAGACGCCCAGGCACCGAAAGGGAGTGAAAACTTGTGGACACTTGAGAAAAAACATCAGGGTTTATGCTATGTAGTGTTTTACTTTGTTATTTCTCGTTTTTTTTCCTTTTGGGATGTTTTAGTTATGGGATCACTAATGCAGTCTGAATACTGATGATGATGATATATGATGATAATAATAATAATAATAATAATAATAATAATAATAATAATAAGTTGACGTTCTTGAAGAACGAGTCATTTAAGAAATATATAAATGTACTTCGTAAGTTAAGGAATCTTTAATCTAAACCATCCCGTCTCATTGAAGCCCAGCCACAGTAGTAGGGAGGAAGGAGAGAGAGAGGAGAGAGAGGAGTAGAGATGAGGAGAGAAGAGAGAGAGCGAGAGGAAGAGAGAGAGAGAGACGATGGGATGGAGAGAAGAGAGAGAGAGAGAGAGAGCTAGGGAGATAAATATATAGAGAGAATTATCTTTTAAGACAAAACAAACCCACACATACCACGAAGACAGCGAAACTGGGAGGGTCAACTCGCTCCAAAGTCCAGCTAGAATATGATGCAACGGCAATAACCAACTCCCAACCCACCTCCAGGAAGCGGGCTCGTACGTGGCCACCGAGAGATCTCTCGGTGGCCACGGCTCGTACCACACTTTGGAAGAACGTTCTGACTCAAGAGTCCCAAAGACGAACGATATACACGCATTATAATTGGTGTTGCACACGTACTACCCCATCCCAAAGGCGACCTCATAAGGTCTCTCTCTCTCTCTCTCTCTCTCTCTCTCTCTCTCTCTCTCCTCTCTCTCTCTCTCTCTCCATCGACAAACGTTTATATACTGCGTTTGCACCACGTATTGAAAATGTAAACAAAAACCCTCTTGTCTTCCAACGGTTGACTCTACATGGCATTTAACTTGTTTAACTAATTCCTCGCGGTGACTGACTCACGAAATGTTGACAAAACGCCGCCAATTTTAGTAGCAATAAATCCATCAGTCAATCTACGGGTCCATATGTGATTAATTTATTGTAGTACTGTTCTTGGTAGGTGGTCTTGATATTAGTTACGGAAATTCACGCTTATCGGTTCAGTGAATTTAAAAAGCATATTTTTTTTTCATATTTAACCATAAACGTAACCTAATATCAAAACTACCATTTTTTTTTTTTTTTTTTTGCTTTGTGTAAATTTGATCAGTCAATCTGATTAAGCAAGTCTTGATACCATGATGGGCCTTTAAGGAATTACTTATGGAGCAAATCACTGACTAATCAATATCATACAAATTTTTAACGACAGCAAAGGCCTTCGGGTGCCCAAAATCGCAGAGGGGGGGAGGGGGTGGACGGGTGCAACGATACGTTTCGTAAAATGTTGACGTCATTAGTGGTCTGTACTTTCCTCTCTTGGACGCGAACAGACAACAAAATGATACAGAAATCGGTCCGCATTACCATATACGTCATGGCCTTCTTCCTCTAATATATCAAAACTAAGCAAGTTACAATTCCATCACTCATTTTTTTTCTAGACTTTTAGACAAGGGCTGTTCTCTGCCTCTTTGTTAATACGTAATCATAATGTCTCAATTACCAAGACGTAAAATAATCTCCCTCCCATTCTCCTTTTGACGTAATAGTGATTGTACATTCTATAAAATGTTGGTTACTTATAGGCCAATACCTTGCAAATGTCTACAAATCTGACAGCCACTGCAATTACACATTGGCCTATTTAAACTTCCATTAATTTTCCAAAACTCCAAATTGACGTCCCATTCGTTATACGGTAACTAGACGAGTTTGCATTTGTCAATATTCGCTATTTTATAGTTGACGTTAAATTACGTACATAATGATTACAGGTAAATATATAAATAAATACGACTGCTCACTGTAGTTGCAGGCTTGTACTACTATGTAATTTTCCCCTTTTTGATCGCAGATAACTACTGATCGTCAATGCTGATGATGACAACAATGGAACATCGTCACTTAAAGCATTTGATTGTTGCAGTATCCCACGCACAAGATTTCTTCTTTTGTTTATATATTTGTTTTTTATGAACAAGATTTTTCATATTTTTAATCATGAAATGTTCGAAGTGGTGTATCACACTATTGAGGATCGACCGTAACAGGTAAAGCTCGCACATTTAACGGGAGACAGGTAAGTAAGAATACCATAAGTGCAAAGGACTTGAACACTCGGCCAATTCCTAATTTTCCTCCCACGGAGGGGAGGGAAGGGGTCGATCTCGGCCTAAGTAAAACGACACAATAAAAAGTAGCCAGTCATGAAGGTCTACAAAACAAAAGATTAAAAATGCAGTAGGAGTCTGAAAACGGAAATGCGTCACGGATTTACCGCTGATCCCGATAATGGCAGAGTGAGAACGTTTTCGGTAGAGATGAAAGTTGCCGGCCCGCTCCCGTCCCTTCCTCTGAAAAAGCTTTGACTCAAGACAAACTACCGACCCCCTCCCCCGGGGTCTAATAAGACCTAGCTTTTGTATACCCCTACCAGAAGGAAGATGAGCTGGAGTCGAAGGAGAGATAAAAAGGGGTTGTTCTAAAGACATTTTTACGCATTCAGGAGTACTTTGATGTATTTCCCTGCGAAGAGCATTATCATCTCATTGTGTCTTCCACAATTTTACAGATAAAAAAAAATGTAAATAAAACCGCTTTCCACAGAGCAACTAAAACGATGAGATTTTTAACACTTATCCAGAACACGTGGGGTACAGGACACCCTCGCCTTAGGGAGGGCAACTCTCTCTCTCTCAAAAAATAAATAAATAAATACAAATAAACTATATCTGTGCCTGCTAAGCCCTAATCACTCACGAATGATATATACAAATTAGTGTCAGTTCAACGAAAACCTACTTAAGGTAACACGAAGTAGTCTATAACCAACCAGCTTGGTATAAAAACTAAACAGCAAAACAAACGAAGAAGGTAATAATCACCAGAGATAAGGCCGCTTGGGAACTGATAAAATTTTATACCGGTACGTTTATACGCGGACGATAAGACGACATCACAAGTCGTAGATTTCTTGCGTGAAAAAAGTCGGTAAAGTTACTGAGGGGAGTGTGGCTGTGTATGTGATAAAGGCTAGAGGAGAGAGAGAGAGAGAGAGAGAGAGAGAGAGAGAGAGAGAGAGAGAGAGAGAGAGAGAGAGAGAACCGTTGTGCCAGACTGAACACTATAAATCAGAAGAAAAGTATACCTATAACTATTTCCCAGGATCCAAGATAGAAATTATGACCCAAAAAAAGTAACACCCTTAGAAGTAAGAAACAAAGGTCACACCTTCAAAATAAAGTAAGTTCCTGAAACAATCTAATAAACCAAAGGAAAAAAAAAGATCAACAAATGAAGATTCATTTTGTTTGATGTTTCTGAAACTAGTAAAATTACTTGGACATAAATTTCATGTCCTTGGACCGGTCACCGAATTCGGTGAAACCTTGGAGGGTGAAACTGGCGGAAAAGGGCTTAAACACAGTAGTACCATTACGGTCTAGACCTGCGAGTACCATCCACACCAAATAATTATCTTGTTTTCAGGTATTCTTGGCCCGTGAGGTTAACAGAATTTTTTCAAGATTCTCTGTATTCTAAGACTGGTAAGAGCGCAAAAAAAGTAAAGGAATAACAATTAAGAGAAAAAAATGCAGTCATAAGCCTAAAGAGAGTGCTTGTGGGTGCGTCGGTACAGGAAAACCTCGGCCAACGGTCAAGCACGGAGAAGGGGTGGAAAGGGGCAGAAACGAAGAGGGGGTGGGGGGGATATTTGTGGGAAGGGACTAAACAACAAGGATCTTGTTGCTTGGCGAGACAAACAAGTACCATCCTCTCCCATCAAATCCTTGTTTTGCTTCTTGGTAACAAACTCGAGAGAGAGAGAAACTGGTCTGGTTTCTGAACTGACTTGTACACAAGTGTTGTGGTCATTACTTGTTTGCGCTTTGATGGAATCAGGTGCAGTATTTCGTCTAAAACTCTCCGACGAATAAAATACATCCACGGCTGCTATACTATATACTATGACAGTCGTTATTTCTGCCTAATTTGAATTCCCCCGAGAGAGATTTCCAGGGGATTACGGAGTGGGGATAAACACCCATCCAGGTATACCCACCTGTTTGCCGTTTATAAACTTTAACGCGGTTTTAAAAACAGCGGCTCTATAGGCCTATTCGCCGATTACAAACTGCGTTAGTTATCAAAATTTATTCGTTTAAATCCCTTTGTTCGTTTCCCGAACTGAATTTTCACCATATTTTTATGTGGTAACGTGAGTTATAAAGCTATCTAAACGTCTTCTAATCAGAGAGAGAGAGAGAGAGAGAGAGAGAGAGAGAGAGAGAGAGAGAGAGAGAGAGAGAGAGAGAGAGAGAGAGAATTACCAACAGCCTAAGGGCAGAGAAGAGAGGCAGGTTGTCGACACCTCTTTCGCTGGCTAAACTGAAGTCCCTACCAACTATTGTTCCCGATGCATTTAAAAGCACAGGTCCTCCAAGTGTAGCTTCTATATTTATTTCAATGTATGAATATAAATATGTCAGTTTTCATTTTCTTTTTTACTGGTGAAAATCTGGCCTTCAGCCTGTACGAGCTTTCGCTCTCAGTTAAAGGACGAAATTTCCAATTTCTATATATTTCAACCTGCTCTCTCTCTCTCTCTCTCTCTCTCTTCTCTCTCTCTCTCTCTCTCTCTCTCTCTCTCTCATACTGCTGTAACAAGACTATGACTACATAGCACAGCTAGTTTCATACATGTCAATAAAATTCTACATATAAAAGGGAAAAAATTAAACGTGGTCTTGCCGAGAATTAAACTTGGATAAAAAAAAAAGGCTTGAAGGTCAATCCACTGATTTATAAGTTAACTGAATTGTTTTTGATATCGTTGGAAGTAGGCGTACACGTTCACTAAACAATAACTTGACAGGTCGTACCACATTCGAAGACTACTGGAATTCTAAATGCAGTACTACATATGTGGTATACAAAAAGCGTGCGATGTCTGAAAAGGATTCACTACAGTGTATAATGTATCATGAAAGTGTAGCAGTTAAACCAATTTAATTTGAAGACAACGCCAGTGCTTCAGTCTGGTATAGGCCTAACCCACAAGCTGAACGAATCTGGGAGCATCCAATAACAGACGTGAAAGTTTAATGTAAAGTTAGTACTATAGACGGCATACCTATAACGTAGACAGTATTTTTCTGCTGGGGAAAAAGATGCCATGAACACTGATTTTATATTTCATGGGAAGAAACGGATAAAACCGACGAAAAACATTTCACAGCATCCCACAACATAATTGAAACGGGACTAGTCTCACACTACATATCCCAGCTGTAATCCGTAGAAACATGAAACTAAATACTAAAGTCTCCAACCCAGGATGAGAGAGAGAGAGAGAGAGAGAGAGAGAGAGAGAGAGAGAGAGAAAAGATGAGTGTGGAGAGAGAGGAGAGAGACGAGAGAGAGAGAGAGGAGAGAGAGAGAGAGAGAGAGGAACCGGGTTCCCAGAAACCAAGGCTGAAGAAACTGATGCTCCCCACACTGCTGAATATCTTATAAGGATTATCGTGGGCGACCATTTGGCAAATGTATATATAGAAAGCTCAAGAAGGAAGTCTTCAAAATTGAATGCAACGAACGGTATTGAAACTATCCACATTTATGAGTCTTAAAGGTTTATACTACTCGACCAAAGGAAATTTACCACAGAAAATATTTACATATGAATAGCTAGGTTAGTCAACTAGAGATAATTTATATTTGAAAACTATGACCCCTGTTGCAACATAAATGGCAAACTTAAATGTCAACAGACAACTATTGCAGTCACACCCCATCTTAAGGTGCTGACAACTGGATTAAATGATGCAGAGAAATAGTCTTCACACTTTCTATCTAATTGTTTAATTATTCCCACAAACCTATCCTAATTCCATCCCTCTTATATTTCACATTTTCCCCATATGAGAGGCCAATAAACATTAACGCTGAGAATATCAACTAGCGGTCTCAAGTGGTTCTACTCCTAACACAAAAACCACTCACAGAACTATGTGATGTTAAGAAAGTCCGCCCAAAACAACGTCGTTGGGCGATAAACATTCAGCCGGCTTCCTTCTCGTCAGCCAACACGTTGGATATCATTACTATAATATTCTAACGTTTGAAAAGCGTAACCAACGGTCATAAAGTATGATGCAATATTATACGCCTTCCTGTGAACAGTTAAATCACAAAAATATATTTGAATCGGTCATTCGTTGTCATTTACTTTACCAAAAAGAGATGAGACATTTCATGGTGAAATGCATCATGACTACGCTCGATGATAAGTTTCGTAACTAGGAACATGTACTGACATGTTCTTATCACCAGGGTGTTAAACTAGTCGCATGGTTTCGTGCGTCCACCAACACTGAACAAAAAGTTTTTATCTATACTCTCACTTCCTTACTGACGACGAGAGCTCTTTTGAGATACGTATGGCTCTCTCTCTCTCTCTCTCTCTCTCTCTCTCTCTCTCTCTCTCTCTCTCTCTCTCTCTCAAACAGACATACACAGAAATAACGATTACGTTACGGATCTAAAATGTGGACCTAGTTAACGCTATATACCATTTCTGCTACAACTAAAACGACTATTGACAATTCAATTAGACCTAAACTACACTGCATCAACTGATCACGACGACTGCACTTATTACTATTTCTTCCTTACATCTAATACAACAACATAGAATGCACAAATATACAGGTGTATTGTATTTCGGTACTTAAAAAAAGAGCCACCTCAAGCCGGCAATGCGTAATGTAGCTTAGCGCGACCGACTGACATCATGGGAGCTATCTTTAGTTCACATACGTGATCGTATAGAGCTATCTTCGACAATGCCGTGTGTGTGTGTTGTTTGGCAACTCTCCCCATTGGCAACCTTGTTATGGGAGTGTTGATATCTTGCAGGGTTTCGTTTAAAAAAAATTTTTAATAAAAAAAAAAAAACAATGATTAGAATTTACGTCCGTCAAAAGCTTAGGAAATGTGTTTTGGCAGTAAATTACAATGACTTATTAGTCATCAGTCTTCGACGGTGTATACCTTAGTTTTAAATATATATAGACCTACATATATATATATATATATATATATATATATATATATATATATATATATATATATTAGTCCAAGGCAGTGACTTCCTTAATAAATGAACAAATTAGTCCAACAATAAAGAACATGATAGTCCATAAACTTTCTAAATATAAATATAGGTCTATTATAATATTTTATTCAAGGGCGTACAAGATATTATGGTACTATAGTCAAAATTATATACTACACAAGGAAACCATATAATACTCCGGATTACACATCGGAATACCACCACAAAGCCACCAAGATAAATTGATAAGTCCCAAGATTAAGAAAGTCCGGTCAAGACTAAGCACACTTCACGCTCAAGTCCTTGGCTGATAAAGCAGCGATAAAATAAACATATCGCGTAAAGTTAATCAAACAGACCTGAGAGAGAGAGAGAGAGAGAGAGAGAGAGAGAGAGAGAGAGAGAGAGAGAGAGAGAGAGCAACTATGTCCCGGCTTTTCCAACTCCCTATGCAATCAATCACAAAAGTCATGCTCAACATCGTTCTGTTTTTCTCCCTCATCTAAATTCGAGTTGATGCTATCTAATATATTATGCTTCAGCCTAGAATAAATATATTACCTCACATATATTATGCTCCAGGCTATACAATACGTAAAATTGAGACTACAAACCTCTGAAGTTAAGAAAAATAAATAAACATACATTCACCGTAAACATTTGAAAAAAAAATGCATTGCGAACAAAGAGCCAAAGCTATTATCAGATCCTCCCTGGCCAGAAAAAAAAAAAGGATAAAATTATGTCAAACCCTGACTCTCCAGCAGGTAGGAAGGAAGGGAGGTTGCCGATAATGAGTGGTCAGCATCGATAATCATCTCACAATACGTTAAAATGAAATTACACGCCTTCACAACCTATGCCACGGCTAGAAGGCTTTCACAATACCCTCTGGTTGACTTGCTACTTTACCCGTGTTCAACTGCAGAGAGAGAGAGAGAGAGAGAGAGAGAGAGAGAGAGAGAGAGAGAGAGAGAGTTGGCAAGGAGCCTCTGTAAATTTAAGAAAAATGTTCAAGTATAGTATATACCCTAGTGTACGAAAGAGTTCACTATATCTTGGATATATTTACAACAATCTTGAACACTACTTCATTATATATATATATATATATATATATATATATATATATATATATATATATATATATATATATATATATATATCACACAAATTTTTTCACATGGCAACCAGAGAGATCTATATAAATGTAGTTGTTATTGACGAAGGTGAAGGAAAAAATTCCTTTTTTACAACAATGGTCAGTTTCTGGTTTAGACGGGAACAACCGCAGGTCATTATGATTTGAAGCTCACAAGGGTGCTGATGCTAAGAACGAGAGAGAGAGAGAGAGAGAGAGAGAGAGAGAGAGAGAGAGAGAGAGATTGCATAAAGCGTATGCAGAGTACATGGGCGCATGCAACACGTCAAAACGCGTAAGTTGACCATAACAGACGCGCGTCCCTCGTTTCTAAGGACGCTCTTCTTCAAGTACAACCCCCCCCCCCTCACATCTTCCCACCCACCCAAACAACCCCCCTTCGCCAACCGAGAAACCCTTTCGCCCACGCACCCATCTCCATCACCATCCCCTCCCCTCCCACGAAACCACCACCACTACATCTCGGGATAGAATACAAACACGTGCATGCACCACCAATTACGCAGGCCAAACAACACGGTTTTCAGAGCTTTATTTGAATACCTCGATCATTATCATTACATTCTTCATTCGTTATGTAATGGTAATAGCGAAACATATTAAATTACAGCTTTCCAAGTCAAAGTGTCTTTTCCCTTTGACAAGAGTGGCTGTACTAAATACAATGGGACAACACAAAATTGGTTTCTGTCATATTCATACTTCGCAAAGTGGGTTTTTCATAGACGTACTAAACTGCTTTTAAACTGCTTTTCATATAGCCTATACATATTTTCTTGTGTGTATGTGTTTATGTATATAACTATATGAGAGCCTATATGTTAGCCTATATAGTATGAGTATATAAGAGTATATGTTTATATAGAACGAGTGTATAAGTGTATGTTTATATAGTATGAGTGTGCAAGTGTATATGTTTATATAGTATGAGTGTATAAGTTGTATATGTTTATATATGTATATTTAACTTATATATAACTATATAATGTGAGAGAGAGAAGAGAGAAGAGAGAGAGAGAGAGGAGAGAGACGAGAGAGAGTAGAGAGAAGAGAGAGAGAGAGAGAGAGAGAGAGAGAGCATCGTGTCCCTACTCTACATACTACTCGTATATACAAGAAATACAAACTTAGTACTATACTTATAAAATAGGTTATATTAACATATATCATATATTATATAATATATAATATAGACCTCTGACATATGATATATAATATATAATATATAATATATATATATATATATATATATATATATATATATCCTGTAGGCCTAAAGTTAGTACGTTTGCGTGCATATCGGAGCCAAAAATACCCTCTCAAAAACCCATTAGTGGAAGGATACTGTCAATTAGCAAGGAAGCAGCATCCAAAGGGCTTAATCAGTGTGACAGCTTGGGGGGGAGGGGGGATATCAAGTTTCTGTAACACGAATTCGGCCAACGGGTTCAAAACAGGTTAGAGTGGGAAGTTGTGGTAAACGTTTTCGTTCTCAAAGTGGAGGACAAATTGACGATGAGTATTACCGGACAGTAGGGTAGTAACAATTGTTAAGTTTAGTTTTGCATTGAGGAATAGGTAGTTAAGTGTTAAAAAAAATGGTTCCCAAATTAGACTTAGCTCAAACAGAAATTGGTTACCAAATTAGACTTAGATTAACCCAAAAAATTGGTTGCCCAATTAGACTTAGATTATCAATATTTTGGTTACCAAATTAGACTTCGATTAACCAAAAACACCGGTTACCAAAATAAACTCTAAGATCTAAGATTAAGGTCCAAAAATAATCGTAAGCCTGAGGTTCTGACTTTAGACTAGGACGAAATTTAGACTGTTGTAGGCTAGAAAACAAAATGTCAGCCATTACTAAAGTATACAAAAGAAGAAGGACGCCCATGGGTGTGCATGCCCATCATGACAAGTCTGGCAGGAAACAGCAGCAGGTGCAGAGCAGAGCGAGCAAGCGATACACAAGGCCGCAGGCTACGACACAGAAGGAAGGTCGTTCCCAGTTTTAAAAACCTCGGGTCTAAGATAACTTTTAAAATTAACAACAAATTAACTTTGCAAATGACATTAACAGCAATAAAAACCCACAAATACCTTTCTTGAAGCTGGTACGTATCGGAGAAAAAGTAACGTCTTCAAAACAATCCAAAAACCAGCGACATCGACTAACAAAACACGGGACCACGTGGTTACTTATTTTGCCGTCGATTTGCGCGGAGCACCGACGTAGCCAACCTACACTGACGACATCGCTGTCCCTACTACTACCGCTACTACTCCTCAACCCCCCTTTACCTTATCCTTCTTCTTCCTCCCAAGGAAGAGAAGCCGGCACCCGGTCGAAAACTGACCAATCAGAGGCTCGGACGGGGATGAAAAAGGTCGGGTGGCCGGCGTCAGCCCTGACCTCCTGGCCAATCAGGACGCCCATATGCGCCTCAGAGGCGGAGCCTATGTGAAAGAGGCGAGCGTTTGGTTGATAATGTTTGTTTTTTTCTTTACCTTTAAAAATATGACAAAAATTGTTTTTTTTTACCTTTAAAAATAAGATAAAAAAAAAACTCGCGGTTTTACTGTTCGGCTGCATTACGAAGTTTATTATTTAATTATATTGAAAAAAATAGTCCGCCAAGTTTAAACTCGAAAAAATTATATTTACGAAGACTTCATTTAATTCACATTCTATCCAATAAAAATATAACTATAAGCTAAATAATAATTATCAACAACCCTCTGATATCGAGTGTGCAAGAAAAATAGTTATGGATCAGAAAAAAAATAACTAGAATGGATAAGTAAATGCGATCGAGTGCCATGATATACAATACAGTGAGTGACATGACATCAGCTTATGTATATGGGTGCGATTTTGGCTTCAAGAAGTATCAAATTCTCTCTCTCTCTCTCTCTCTCTCTCTCTCTCTCTCTCTCTCTCTCTCTCTCTCTCATGATCAGTCACGCTCCACAAACAATAAAAAGCACGAAAGGCAATGCTAAGATCAATGAAAAACAATGGAAGAACGAGCCCCAACTGTGTGTGTGTGTGAGTCACCCCCGTCATCAAAACAAAATAGTCCCGCCATGAGCGAGGAAAAAGAAAGCCTCGGACGTTAGCATAAACCCGACCTCGCCCAAGCAGCAGTGCATTGCGTTGTTGCATCACCCCGTGCAACGTAAATTAGGAGTTTGTGGGCGTACATCTTGACTATTCTGGACGCGCGCGTGATTAAATGGAAAGAGATATTATTGAAGAAACTTTGAACTTGTGACCCTGTTCGTGCATAAGTTCGATGGCAGCCTCTAGACTCGTGTGCATGGATCTAGTTGTGCGGGTTTATTTACACACACACACACACACACACACACACACATATATATATATATATATATATATATATATATATATATAGTATATATATATAGAGAGAGAGAGAGAGAGAGCGAGAGAGAGAGAGAGAGAGAGAGAGAGAGAGAGAGAGAGAGAGAGAGAGAGCAATGTTGGTTATGAGCCAAACCAAAACAGTTATATTAGCCCTGACAATAATCGTTACCAGTTTTAGATGACTCAGAAAAAAACATAAATTATAATCAAACAAAACAATTACTAGCCCTGACGATAATCGTTACCAGTTCTAGATGACTCAGAAACAAAATGCATTATCATAACTATATTGTACTTAAAAAAAAAAAAAAACGTGCTAGAGAGGTAGACCAACATCACCATGATGTATCACACCGTGGATGAGCTGGTGCATGAATGAGATAAAAAAGCGCCTTGTTTTAATGGGTGGGTTTAGGATCGAGTTAAATCCTGATCGTGTAAGTTACGGAAGGAGGAGGAGGACGCCTCTTCCTCCTCCTCCTCCTCCCCCGTCGCCTTCTCCTCACAGGCCTTGGCGGAGCGGTAGGAGGGAAATAGTTTTGGTGAGAGGTGACGTTGCAGAGAGGAGGAGAAGGGAGGGATAGAGGGAGTTTGTTGCGTTTAACGTAGACGTTCGGTAGGAGGAGGATGATGGTTACTGATGTCCTGCTGCATAGCAACATGGGCGTACTTTGGCGGGAATAAAAGACGGTTGGGTCTAGAATGAAGTCGATGGCATCCGTTGTTTCAGGTCTAGAGCATATTTAAGATTTTATGATCGTAGGACTAATGAATTTATACGAATGATTTTACTTGAATGTGACGTGACAGGGAGTATTTCCAATGCAAAAATACATTATGAAAAATGTTCTGACTTGTAGTCTATGGTACATTCTTACTCAAAATCAAGAAATCTAAAAAAAAAAAAAAAATCACTAGTCCTATACTCAAAACTGCTTTCTAAGCTTATAACCAACATTCATTATGACTCTTGGACTTTGCATATATAAAAATACAGACTAATCTAAAAATAAATTATGAAAATAACAACAAATTGCTGCTAAATGGTCAAGATGCCCAGAAAAAGGGAACAAAACAATACAAGTATGTCATTTTCGAATACCGCAGGCGATCAAAGCCTTGACCTTCAGCGCTGCAACCGTCAACACGGGGTATCGAGTTGCTGACGTGCAGAGTAGAATAGATACATGCTGCTTACACTTATACAGAGTGTGTACTTATACAGAATGTGTATTTACACGTATTTATGTGTAACTTCTGGTATGTATACTTGATGAAATATAGACAAAGAATTCTGCTACGAAACAACCACTCAAAGAAATAGTAGGCCGATGTACGACCAAAACTTTAGCTGTGCATGACAATCAAGTCTTTTATGCATTCATCTCTCTCTCTCTCTCTCTCTCTCTCTCTCTCTCTCTCTCTCTCTCTCTCTCTCTCTCTCTTGTAAGAGTAAGTAAATTGTATTCATTCATTCGTTAAGAAACCTAAAACTGCAAAATAAACGGGTTAAAAAGTGTGAAAAGGTGAAATTAATATAATAGCTTTTGAATGACAAAAAGGAAAAATACGGCTGCATAGCTTTCTTGTCAAAACAGGAAGAAATCACTGGCGTTAGGTTTAAGCTCATTTGCAGAATATTCAACAAAGCAATGAGTCACGACCAACGCAACTTCCGCTCTAAAGGAAGTTTGCAAGGAGATGCGAAGTAGAGAAGAAAAAAATGAACGATAGAGGAAACTTGGCCAAACGGAACTGAGATGAGACGTTCTCTCTCTCTCTCTCTCTCTCTCTCTCTCTCTCGTTCTCTCTCTCACTCTCTATATATATATATATATATATATATAGATAATATATATATAGATAATATATGATGGCATCAAAACACAGTACCGTGTCTCAGTTATCTACAGTAACGTTCACAGTCATAATCTTGATTTAAATATGAAATGTGTATATTTTACAAATACACTTTTTTATTATATTCAATATTTTAACAGTGGTCCTACTGTAGATTTATATGAATATATTTACGTATATATATATATATATATATATATATATATAGGTATGGAGGACCATAGGAAGCTATTAAACATCACTGAAAATAAGTATTTAAAATTAGACTAAACACACTCGACTATGCACAGATTACACTACTGAATTCGATCAGAGCCACCCAACCACACCAGCATTCAATGGAACCTTCAGAGCCTTCATTACTCTGCGTGTAATGAATTAGTAATGAGTGCATATGAACAACACGGATGTGCTGGTAGGTTCCTTCTTTTATAAAATGCAGAATCACGCAGAGGAAATCCAAGAGGAGGAGAAGAACTAACGCAGACCGTCGACTTTCTTCCTGCTAAACAACTGTATATCAATGTTTGTGTTGATTTGTTGTGTTGCTGAGTGTATGGTTTTATGTGTGTGTATATATATGTATGTGTATATATTTACACATATATAATTATGTATATATATATATATATAGATATGATATATATATATACATATAATATATATATAGTATATATAAATATTTATATATATCTATATATATAGATATATATAGAGAGAGAGAGAGAGAGAGAGAGAGAGAGAGAGAGAGAGAGAGAGAGAGAGACTATATTCCAATCAACTCAAGTTACTAAGCATCAAATAGTTTTAACGCAACAATGATTAAAAAAAGACATGGAAAATATATCATCTATGTTAGTTCCCTAAAGTTCACAGGTCCACACCAAGCCTTTTGCACCCTTCAACAATTCTTTGAGGCAAGAGTCCGTGCTGGCTACATAAGCCCTCCTTTTCCAGGATGTTTACATGTTTACAAGGGTTAATAACAACGTTGGGACTATAATCAAGGTCTCAAGTTATTTTTCTTCTTATTATTATTAATTATTCGATTTTCGCTCTAGATTTATATATTCCGAGAATCTAAACAAGGGGTTAACGAGATATTATCTGTTTATTTCGCATAATTATAGGCTGGAGCGCTGCTCTCTCTCTCTCTCTCTCTCTCTCTCTCTCTCTCTCTCTCTCTCTCTCTCTCTCATTACGAATTCAAATGCAACTGCCTTCAATGAAAGAAAAAATATTAAGGCTTGGTTATAGCTTGACGCTATGTTATGTCTACATTAAGAAATAGATGTTAAAGTATTTACGCTTACTCGGGGAGTAAGCCTTTCAAAACGGTTTGAATAAGGATAGGATATTTACGATTTATATATTAGAATGAATACGTAAAAAAATAAACAAAGCGCATCTTAAACTGTACAGAACAATGATTTCTAATAACGTTCATCGTATTTATTTTAATTTTTGTGGTGAAACAACGCTCCATCTGGCCGTAGATTTTAGCACGCGCCCCCGAGTAAGCTGGAGGTCGGATGACGCCTTGTTCTATCTGACCTAAGACTGCTACTCGACATCGTCTCGTGAACTTCTTTAGGGACACCAGAGGGTGGAGGAGATTCGTGGAAGTGAAAACACCAGAATTTCACACCCAGACCATTTTCGGAAGCGATAATGATAATAATAATAATAGGATTATGATGATGATAATGATAAGGCGATGACGACGAAGACGATAATGATAATATATGTTGATAATAATAAAAATATAACCAACAACAACAATAATAATGATAATAATAATAATAATGTGGTGATGATGATGATGCTGATATGATGGTAATAAAAACAATAAAAAAAGATAATAATAATAATAATAATATGATGATGATGATGATGATGATGATGATATGATGATAATAAAATAATGAAAAATAGATAATAATAATAATAACAATAATAATATAATAATAATGTAATACTAATAATGATGATAAGAATAGATGATGATGAGATATGATGATGATGATGACGAAAGGGAGAGTGATAAGTGAAAACCTCCCCTGTACCCCACTTGGCGTCGCTAATAGGCTCAAATAGATAATAGTGATCCTTCAACAAACAGGACACCAGAACCCTAAACTTCAGTCGCCCATTCGAGAATGAAACAGGCAGGATTATTATTGTTATATTTCTCTCTCCTATATATATATATATATATATATATACTATATATATATATATGTGTGTGTGTGTGTGTGTGTGTGTGTATGTATGTATGTATGGTATGTATGTATAATATATGGCCCATATGGTGGGCTTGTTCCATACGAATATGGTTCATATTCTGAATAATAATAATAATAATAATAATAATAATAATAATAATAATACTTTATTAAAAGTAATGGCTACTTCAGCAGCGTTACACTTGTAGAGATTCTAAATAGAAGAAATCTCTACAAGTGTAACGCTGCTGAAGTACCATTACTTTTAATAAAGTATGCTTGAGAGAGGGTCTGTTTCCTAAGTACAATAATAATAATAATAATAATAATAATAATAATAATAATAATAATAACTACACGAATTAAAAGGAGATTCAACGACTTGGGACACCAGAAAAGAATCTATTATTTTTTTCATTTAGTCGAACACAAAAGACCCTATCAACGAAGGACTGAACCTGACGGTCGACTAAATTCGACATCCGACTGCCCCCCACACCGCCCCCCCCCCCCCCCCAACTTCTCGCACGTCCAAAACGCGTTTGGAGTGCGCTTTGTGCTTGCAAGAAGCATATCTATATCTACAAATACGTAAATTAATTATTTTATTACTCAAAACAGTCTCTAAGTCAGACCCATTTCGGGGTAAAACGTATAAGTTTAATAAAATGTTCACAGGACATTTTAGAATTGCCGAGACGATACCTCTGAATCAAATATGACCAGAGGGGACATGTTAGTCTTGCTTATACGAATGATCTGAATTGAATACGACCAACAAGCATCATAGTAAAGCCTAGATGAATCTGGTCTAAATATGACCAGAGGATATTTATGAAAAGCTGATATACACATATATTTTCAGGGGTACTTACACGAGAGGAAACCAACTCATATTTCGAGAGAATTTGATTGTTTTAGCCTTTTCGATATTAAAAAATACCATGGTGTCTTAACCCTTCTTCGATTCGCACACGTAAATCATACGGGAGGAGACGGCAAACGGATTATTTACACAGGAGACGGCAAACGGATTATTTACACTAACTTCTTCAAAATCCGTTCTGGAGATATTACGTTAACTTTCAAATACAGAACCTAACTCAAGTTTATAGGTTACGACAGCATTTCATGCCGTGGAATTTTTCCCTGTCACGAGGGACGCTGCAAAGAATGATCGTATGTTGCAGAACGTTTTCCCCTCTATAATAGTTCCTTTCTCTCTCTCTCTCTCTCTATAACTTCGAAGCACGAGCTTCGGACATGTCAAGAACTGACTTACGGTCAAAGTTCGGAGCGAGGAATATTCCGACGAATAACGACGAAGACACAAAGTGTTCCTGAACAAGCCAGGTTTCGTGGGTAAAGGTGGCTGCAATTTTTGAAGTCGGTGTAACAGGTGGCAGGTGGTAACAGGTGTCAGAGACTTTCCTAAGATAGCGACCGCCACGGGTTTTAAAACCCGGTACGTATCCACCTCTGCGCGCGTTCGGTACAGGTCCGTCTGGGATGACCGTCAAAACATAAAACAAAAGACTGTCAATATCATATGACCCCCAAAAGAAATATTAGTCCTAGACACCATCTGGGATAGATATGAACCGGTGTCAGTTCATTTGGTCAATCCCCAAACCATCATTCACCTTGAAATGATGGAATTCAACACCACCTCCTGTGTTTCCAAGATCAGATAACCTATACGGAACTTCAAGATGTACTTTCGTTACTATTAACGGTTGTCATGTTTACGTTTTTTATCCTGATGTGGGATTTCTGCTAGCACAGGATAATAGATTGAATTATGAATAGTGGCGTCGTAATCATTATGGTCAATGACGTTCGACCATCTACGTTTTCCTTGTTGTCAATAAACAACTGAAGTAAACAACTAATATTCCTTTTTACAAATATTTATTAACAAGCTTGATGGCATGCTCTACGCTGCGCTGGAACCCAGGGTTACCCGTCAGGTCTAACCTATTCCCTCCCAATCCCTTACCTAACCTGCCCCGAACAGGGCGGATGAGCATGTTTGCAGGAGGAGGGTGGATGTGTCATGTCTCTCCTACCCTCCAGATCCCCTACCTATCCCACCATCAGTCAGGGTGGACAAACATGTTTGCAGGAGGAGGGTGAATTTGTAATGTCTCCCATACCCTCCAGATCCCCCACCTTCCCAGCCCGGACCCGGGGCGGACAAACAAAAAGATCCACTCGGATTCAATCATTATGGAAGATAGGCATTATAATGAGAAAGGCCAAGAATTCATGCAATTAAAATCAGCAACTCTTCCATTGCATGCTTACTGAATCTCAAGGAGTCGAAGTGGTAGCATTTCAGTGGCGTGATCGGTATGGTTTTGGCCTGCCACCTTGGTGGCCGCGAATTCGATTCTCGGGCATTACATTGAGGTGTGAGAGATGTGTATTTCTGGTGATAGAAGTTCACTCTCGACGTGGTTCGGAAGTCACATAAAAAGCCGTTGGTCCCGTTGCTGAATAACCAGACTGGTTCCATGCAACGTAAAAAAAGCATAATACGAACAAACAAAATCAAGGAGTCAATTTGGGTATATTGTGTTTATATTCTGTAGTGAACAGGTAATACCCTCCTTCTTTTGCTGACTGTATACCACGTGGGGCAGCGCACCAAGCGTCACTTGCAAATAGCCTTCAACGCGATGCAACACGCTGCTGGTACTCCCTTGCAAGTTTGCAACCATCGGTAAGTGGTGGGGGTGGGGGGAGGGAGGGAGAGGCGTTGTTAGCAACACAGCACGCCCTCCACCCCAACTACAATGGGTGGGATTCTTGCGGTCGAAGCGACATAAAACCGAAAATGAGTTGCGTCCGATGCAATCTCGAGATATGAATAGAAAACAACAAAAGAATGACAGTTTATTTTCATAGGTTTGGGAAAATGTAATTTGATGAAATCCTAGATTGTATAAGAAATTTTTTTTTAAATGCGAAACTCATTTTCCTTACTTTAGGAAAATGTAATTTGATGAATTATAAAAATGTAAAAGAATTGAAAAAGAAGACAAAGCTAATTTTCCTTAGCTTAGGGAAATATAATTGATGAATTCATAAAGTGTAAAAGAACTGAAAACGAAGACAAAACTCATTTTTCCTAAGTTTAGGAAAATGTAATTCGATAAAATCTTAGATTGTAAAAGAAATAAACAAAAACAAAGCTCGTTTTCCTTAGTTTGGGGAAATGTAATTAGATGAAATCTTAGATTTTAAAAGAAATATATACAAGAAAAAAACTCATTTTCCTTAGTTTAGAAAAACGTAACTTGAAGGAACTGTCAGACGAGGAGGAGGAGGAGGAGGAGGAGGAGGATGAAGAAAAGGATGAGGAGGAGGAAATATGATACCATCCCCATCCTTCATCCCAAAGAGGAGCAACAAGAGGAAAGAAGAAGAAAAGTTTGAGGTCTGAAAGTGGGTTAAAAAAAGGGGGGAGGGAGTTGTGGGTGGGGGGGGAGGATCATGGGTCGGTCGGTCGGTGGGCTAATGGGCTGATAATTGGGTGGTCTCCGGTGCAGTGTCTAAAATAAAAATAAAAAAAAAGTAAAGGTTCTTTTCATGACTGCAGACCTGACGAAGGGCCAGGATTGAGATCCCCAAAATTACGAATGACCTCGCGGTTGCAAAGGGACCGAGTCCTATGCATAATTACATGTTAATTCTTGACTAGAGCTCTCTCTCTCTCTCTCTCGGACTTATTTAATCCCATGTTAGCAACAGAACGTTACGTTTCCTTACCTGACAATTTGGAAAGAACCTAGTTGATTCAGTTTGGACAACTCCCAAACCTCTTAGCTAATTCAGTTTGGAAAATACTTAGCTAATTAATTTGGAAAGTACTTAGCTAATTCATTTTGGAAAATACCTAATTAATTTAATCTGGAAAGTACTTAGCTAATTCAATTTGTAAAATATCTATCTAATTTAATTTGGAAAATACCTAGTTGATTTAATCTGGAAAACACCTAGCTAATTTAATTTGGAAAGTACTTAGCTCATTCAATTTAGAAAAATATCCAACTAATATAATTTGGAAAGTAGCTACTTAGTTACTTTAATTTGGAAAATACCTAGCTAATTTAATTTAGAAAATACTTAGCTAATTTAATGTGGAAAGTAATTAGTTAATTTGATTTGGAAAATACCTAGCTAATTTAATTTGGAAAATATCTAACTATTTTAATTTGGAAAGTATTTAGCTAATTTAATTTGGAAAGTACGTAGCTAATTTGGAAAATATCTAACTAATTTAATTTGAAAAGTACTTGGCTCATTCAGTTTAGAAAATATCTAACTAATCTAATTTGGAAAGTAGCTACTTAGCTAAATCAATTTGGAAAGTAACAATACTCTGTTTATTTTCCATCTGTCCATCCGCCTGTAGTGTATTCGCATGGTAACACTGCGTCCCGGGCTTTAAATAGTTACGCTATGTGTAAGTTTTAGGTAAATAAAAGGATATTTGGGTGTACATTTGCAGCTGAAAAGTGTTTTAATAATTTACTGTATGTGAATTACACCGTTAATATTCGAAATAGGATATTATTTAAAGCCCGAGACGCAGTATTACCATGCGCAAACACCACAGGCGGATGGACAGATGGAAAAAAACGGAGTATAGTCAATTTGATTTGGAAAATACCTAACAAATTTAATTGGGAAAATACTTTGCTAATTCAATTTGGAAGGTACTTAGGTAATACAATTTGGAAACTATCTAACTGATTTAATTTGGAAAGTACTTAGCTCATTCAATTTAGAAAATATCTAACTAATATAATTTGGAAAGTAGCTACTTAGCACATTTAATTTGGAAGATACTGAGCTAATTTAATTTGGAAATTAACGGGTTAATTTGATTTGGAAAATACCTAACTAATTTAATTTCGAAAATACCTAAATAAATTAATTTGGAAAATACCCAGCTAATTCAGTTTGGAAAATACTTAACTAATCTAACTTTGAACTTTGAAAATTCCAAGCTCATTTCTAAATGAGAACGGAAATGTAAGTACTTTTCTGGTAAATGTATTCAATTTCCATTGTCTTTTAAAAATCAACGAAGTATTTTCAAATTACATTGGCCAGAAAAGTAACTTAAATATTCACCTTCAAATAAAACAAATTTTACGTCACGCATATTTGGGGGAAAAACGTCAAAGTTTTATTTAAATGAAACTGGAAAAATAAAGAGCCAAATATTGGTAAACCAAAAGGATTAAACATCCATTTTTTTAAATAACGCACATATGAGAAAAGATAAGGTTTACGTTGATTACCACGATCTAAATGAAAGTACAGAATACTCATTCATAAGTGGCGAGGATGTATACAGATTAATCGTAAAGTTCGACTGTATTTTTATCTAAGTGATGGCGACGACCCGAGTCCAGCTGGAAAACTAGTGCGATGTTATTCTATTCAGTGATAAGGTGCTTTGTATTTTGCCGTCTTGCTGACAAAGTACTTTTCTAATGGTTATTCCTTTTAAGCCAAACAGATTGTTTCGTAAATACACAGAAGTACTAAGTGCTACGTTGGCTTGTTAGTACTAAACATGGCGGAAGCTCCACTGGACGCCGTGTTTAGTACTATAGTAGATTCAAATCAGACCATAGAGCCCTTCGGGGTTCAAAGTCGTATATAAACTCATTTATATGTATGTTGCGAGGTCAGCAAATTATTGTATTAATAATAACCGATATCTTCGTGTGGCCGACTATTTTACATTTACCATTACGGTGTTTAGTACTAGCGCCTCCGAGAGGTGGCGCGTAGATAACAGGCCAAAGTAGCATCTCTCTCTCTCTCTCTCTCTCTCTCTCTCTCTCTCTCACACACACACACACACATCTGACATGACGTCGATTCTCCTATGTGAGTACTGATTTAGGTCCCAACCCACGCATGTTAGCTCCCTAACTTGTACTTGTACGTACTGGGAAACGGACTAGCGTACCGTCCAAAATACGATAACAAAGAGTAGGCTAAAGGCGCTGTCACACTAGCGAAATTTCCATCGACTTTTGAATTTGACGTCGATTTTTCATGTTTTGACGACGACTTTCTGGTGTCGTCATCACGAATTTTGAAAACGGAACCGATCGAATTCAACCCATCGCTACCATCGACTGTTTATATCTTGGAGAGCGCGCATTTCAAGCCATCAGATGCAAGATGGAGTTCTGGTACAGTGGACAAGATTGCCAGAACAGTTTTTTGGTCGAAGATATGAGGGAGAGACGATGCTTATGGGACCATAAGCATGATAGTTTTATGAAAAAGGGTCTTAAAAGAAAAATTACGAAAAAATCACCACGCGACTCAGGGAAAAGTTTGCTGAACTAAGCATGCTATATCGTGAACATCAGATTGTTATATAGCCTAGGTCTGCTCTCATTATAGTTTTTGCTTGCATTAACAAATTATATAAATAAACATCTTTAAAATTTTTGCAGTGTTTCTCTGGATTTATTTATAATACAGTCTGACTGTGGTTATGTAAACAAACGAATAGCCTATCAAGGCTAGCCCTAGCTTATTACTTCTAAATAAAACTTTTCACGTCGTTTTAACTAGGACTGAACCCTAAGACTTTTTTTTTTTTTATTCTATGCAGCATCATTAAACACATGCAAGCACGACCCACTAGTTGCTTTGTGTTATAAAGCATAGTTGTTTTATCATTCCGGGTAGTCACAGCTCAGATGGTTTGTTTAAGTTTTGACGACGACAACCGCGGGATGAAGAAGAACGTGTGTGACAACCAGAGTGCGGAATGACGTCGACTTCTTTGGAAAGTCGACGACAAACTCAGAAAAAGTCGACGGAAATTTCGCTAGTGTGACAGCGCCTTAACCTCCTAACCCCCCCCTCCCCCCCCCCACCCTCGCAACTATAGTAGAGTCACATCAACCGTGCATCTGATGTCTCGGCCAGTCAGTCCCTTACGACGCTCCTGATTGGCTGTTGATAAGCCAATCACAAGGCTGGAAACTCTCCTCAGTCTCTCTCGAGTGTTCACATAGGCAGGATGTACGCTCCACCTCTCCTGAGGGATACGTCTTTCAAAAGCATCCCACGGGAGAGGTGGAACATTATACATCCTGCCTATGTGAACTCTCTCGAGAGACTGAGGAGGGTTTCAAGCCCTGTGATTGGTTTATCAACAGCCAATCAGGAGCTATGGACAAATCCGAAAAGGAAAGATGATTTATTAAAAGGACCCCACAACCCATTTTCTTTCAAAGGGACAAAAGTTTCGACTGAGAAAATGTATTATAAAATAGAGTAATGCAACAATTTTATCTTTTTTATGACGAATAAATACAGTTGCTGCAACAAAGTTATAATTCTGTAAATGAATAATCACGTCTCCTTTAACTGAAGGACAAAAAGAAACAGCTACAGACATGGGGGTGAAATTGGGAAAGTGAAAAATGATTTAAATTTGGAAAATAAGATGTACTGAAATGTGGAGAGTTGAAAATAAATGAAACTATGAAAACAAAGACCTGATGAAAATGGGGAAATAAAAAGATAAAAATCAGTAACGATAACAAGAAGATAAGTGAAAGTCATTTAAAAGTTAATTTAAGCATATCTTAGTTTGACCGGACCACTGAGGTGATTAACAGCTCTCCTAGGGCTGGCCCGAAGGATTGGATATTTTTTTTACGTGGCCAGGGAACAATAGGTTACCTAGCAACTGGACCTACAGCTTATTGTGGGATCCGAACCACATTGTATCGAGAAATGAATTTCCAATCGCCAGAGACAAATTCCTCTCATTCCACGTTGGCGGAGAAAAGCATTAAGCAAACGTATATATGTATGTATACACAATACACAAATAAATAAACTTGCTCAGTGTAAATACACGGGCGACGCCAAAGGCAGCCATTTTGTCCTGCACCGAACGTTCGTCTCACCTTAGACTCGTCCGTACGTGTCTCAGACCGGTTACGAGAGAGAGAGAGAGAGAGAAAGCGCACAGGTGGTCTAAGGAACAAAGGAAGTCGACGCGATTGCGACTTCGAGACAGATCACTAAACGACAATGTGAATTTTCCTTCATATTTAAATGCTTTGTTTGATTCGACTATTCCCCCCCCCCCCTCTCTCTCTCTCTCTCTCTCTCTCTCTCTCTCTCTCTCTCTCTGTGCAGGATTTCTTTCTCTATCAGCGGGACCCCTCGAAATACACAATTTGAACAAAACTTAACCAAACATCACGAAGGAAATGGAATAATAATAATAATAATAATAATAAACATAACAGTTAAAGTTCCTCGTTGGACGAATGGTTTTCGCGCTCGGCTGCCAATCCGATTGTCCGAAGTTCGATTCCCCGCTCGGCCAACGCGGAATCAGAGGAATTTATTTCTGGTGATAGAAATTCATTTCTCGATATAATGTGGTTCGGATCCCACAATAAGCTGTAGGTCCCGTTGCTAGGCGACAATTGGTTCCTAGCCACGTAAAAATATCTAATCCTTCGGGCCAGCCCTAGGAGAGCTCTTAATCCGCTCAGTGCTCTGGTAAAACTAAGATATACTTAATTTCAGTTAAAGGCCATATACAAGGTATATACAGATTAGAGACAATAATATACACAGTCTAGATACGCGAGATGACGTGCTAAAATAAGGATAAAATCGGCAATATACACACAGTTGCTAAAGAATGATAGAAAATTATATAGGCTATTCACAATACGCAATGGGAAGTGACCTTTAATACGTATTAGAAACCGATAGGTCACCGAGTTGATTTCGTACGATTCTGAGAAGTTAGAAAAAAAATTTTAGACTGTCATTATCATGCAAGAATTTTATCGTCGGTAGTTAAATTAATTTTATCAAAATGGCGTAATAATAATAATAATAATAATAATAATAATAATAATTAATAATAATAATAATAATAATATAATAATAATATAAATTAGATAAAGTACTGTTTTATATATAGGAGACTAACAAGGCGTTATCAGACCTACAGCTTACTTGGGATGCATGCAAGATTTTTCACTCATGCAGAAGTTGTAAACATTATATTCCTAACTTATCGTAAATTAAAACGTGCTAAAATCTACGGTCGAATCGAGCCTGGTTTCACCGACGAATTTTGAAATAGATAAGCTAGATTTCATTAGAAGTAATTGTTCTGTACTGTTTAACAGGCACATTATATTTTTTTTTCCTATTTTACATTTCCATTCCAATAAACAAATCATAGATATCCTATCCTAAAATTCCTGTACCTTTAACTCAACGCGAACCACCTTTTTCAGACCTTTTTAGGCTTCTTCCTCAGACCTTTCCTAACTAACCCCCTCCACCCCCCCTCACCCAGCCCCCTAACAACAACACCAAAGTAGTTTGTAAGCTTATTCGCCGAGTAAGCGAAAACTGAAAATCTTAGCTAAATATATGTGTAATAATAATAATAATAAAACAAAGTACTGTTTGATATATAGGATAGTGAATACTGAAATCTTGAGTAAACATACCTTTATATAAACCATAATAATTATAATAATCCAAAAGAAGAAACCTCATAATCACACGAGTTAATAAAATAAAATGGAAAAGAAAATCCACAATAATATGTCTGTTTGATCTTATTTAAAATACAAAGCAGAAAGCTTTCGATGACCTGCACGGTCTTCCTTGTCAGGTCATCGAAAGCTTTCTGCTTTGTATTTTAAATAAGATCAAACAGATATATCATTGTGGATTTTCTTTTCCATTTTATGATAATAATAATTAATAATAATAATAATAATATAATAATAATAATAATAATAATAATAATAATAATAATAATACTCTGCTACGAGCTACATTAATACGTACGAGAATAAAGACGCCGACCTAAGGTAACGTTTTGAAAATAACCAACAGGATGCGAGAGAGAGACAGACAGACAGAGACTGAGACAGAGAGAGAATCGGAAATGAAATTACGTATACGTATCATATTCCAAGGTTTACAGATAATTGCGTCTCAATACAAATAATATTATTGATAATGATTTTGGCAACTGAAAAATTTTATTGATAACTTAGCAATTTCATCCAAATTGGCAAGACTTAATTGACATCAATTTATTCGCTATTGCTAAAGAGGAAAGTCTGTACCACATTGTATACAACTATGCAACGTTTTGTTGATATATTGCGCAACAATTGGAAATTTCAGTTGAATTCCACTACGTTTTTAAGTAACATCAGCTTGGCATATTATTCCTAGAATGAAAACTGCCTTAGGGAATATAAAGTACATTACATTTGATTATAATGGGTCGGAATCCATAATTTTCTGTAAAAGTAATTTCCAAAATTTGCTGGAAATATTTACAAATTCTGCTGTAAATGTAATTTCCAAAATTTGCTGGAAATATTTCCAAATTCTGTTGTATAGGTAATTTCCAAAATTTGCTGGAAATATTTCCAAATTCTGTTGTATAGGTAATTTCCAAAATTTGCTGGAAATATTTCCAAATTCTGTTGTATAGGTAATTTCCAAAATTTGCTGGCAATATTTCTAAAATCTGCTGTAAATGTAATTTCCAAAAACTTGCTGGAAATATTTCCAAATTCCGCTGTAGATGTAATCTACAAAATCTGCTGAAAATATTTCCAAATTCTGTTCTATAGGTAATTTCCATAATTTGCTGGCAATATTTCCAAATTCTGTTGTATAGGTAATTTCCAAATTCTGCTGGAAATGTAATTTTCAAAAATTTGCTGGAAATATTTCCAAATTCTGCTGTAGATGTAATGTTGCAAAATCTGTTATAAATGTAACTTCCAAAATTTGCTGGAAATATTTCTAAAATCTGCTGTAAATGTAATTTCCAAAGCTTTCAATAAATGTGATAAATATAATTTCCAAAATTTTCTGCTGTAAATGTAATTTTTTTTATTTGCCATAAATATAATTTCTCATTACGATCGTAATTAACCCCTGACAATTATCTGCGGTATTATAATTAAGTTTTAAATATGCAATATGATTTCTTCATTGAACGAAATAGCTTTTAAATGTCTGCGACCTTTATGACATGCATCTTACTGTATGCATACGAATGCCCGACAAGCGTCATACAGTGCAGTGCATACGGATGCCCGACAAGCATCATGCAGTATGCATACGAATACCAAAAGTATGCTTGCTTGCATCTGCCTGGATTGCATAGAATCAGTATTCTTTGTGTTTTCGAATAGATAATGAAGAGTTTTTGTCCAATATCGTTTTTGGTTAACAATTATAGATATATGTATTCTCTCTCTCTCTCTCTCTCTCTCTCTCTCTCTCTCTCTCTCTCTCTCTCTCTAAATGCCTTACTGGTTCAACCGCTCAGTAAACAAGGCACCCAGTAGACACAATCAACATTCGTTGAAAGGAAGGATTGTTCATTGTAAGCAGCCTTCTCTATACAGGATTGTTTGGCCTTTCCAAACACTTTAAGGTGTTTGCTAAGCGATCAAAAAAAAAAAACCCGAGTTGTTTATAGAGGTTTACTATTATTATTATTATTATTATTATTATTATTATTATTATTATTATTATTATTATTTTCAATTTGATTTTGGCAATGCATGGTCGTTATGGTAGATACGAGGATATTTTATACAGGAGATTATTGGTTTCTTATATTTCATTATGGTTAAATTATGAATTCCATTCTCTCTCTCTCTTTATATATATATATATATATATATATATATATATATATATATATATATATATATATATATATATATATATATATATATATATATATATATATATTATATATTCTTAAATGTAAGTTTTGTAATGCAATTATAATTGTGGTAATATGATTAATTCACCTCAGAACCTTATGAAATGTATGTTTTTGTTTTCAGATTCCTAAATTTAAAGATAACATGTGTTAAGTAGTCCAACTTTTCATTTTGAAGAGGGATGTTTTCACATCTTTGAGAATGTCTTAGCTAAGCTGATTTCTTTATCGGCGCAAACACGTGCATAGGGACCTCCCATGCCGCATCGAGTCCTTTGAGAACCTTCTCTACGATGATGTTTAACATAGAGAGAGACTGCTTTGTCCGAGCAGAACTTGCTGTTATTCAGCCCCTTGAAAATAGATGAGTTAAGCTAATTTTTTATCGTCCCGATCGGGCCTGTAACAAAACAAGGGCCTTGTTCATTCTGCTCAATATCCCTATAGAGATGATGTAATATGTTTTTGTCTCGGACGTGTACGCTCAACTACCCCCATTCACCCTGATAAGCATATTTACGCATATAAAAGATTCATACGCTTTTGAGACGTAGCGGCGTGCGTTAGAGAGTGTAGCATTGCTCTCAAGTCTCTCTCTCTCTCTCTCAAAATCTCTCTCTCGCGCTCTCTTGGTTGCGAGGCTGTTTCATTATCTTAACGTAGCTCACATTAATTTTGTATTTGAGAAGGTCACTCAGTAACTGTCTTAATGTATGTGTTGTTTGTGTAATCTGAACATAGTATTATTTCTATTAGTTTTGTGAAGGCGCCCACGAAAGTGTAAAAGTGTGTAACAGGCTTTTAAGCTGCAGCTGCATAAACAGGTATTTTTACAAATGTTTTGAAGTGCACTTCGAGGTTTTATTTCACCATTGGATAAAATTATAATTTTTAAATACATTTTTCTTTTGCTTTGTTCTTTTGCCATATCCAATTTGATATGCTAAATGTTTGTACTGTCAATGCTTTAATTGTTTTCATATTATGCATTATGTTTTTGCATTGTCTTTATTTTGTTTAATTAGTTTGAATAATATTCTATTATGTAATTGTTTGAATCTAACACTTGCAAATTAATTTGTAGTTAATTAAATATAATTTCAAATTTAATTATTGTTTTATGACTTAATTTAATTAATTTTCTTGATAAACTTTTATTTAATTTTGCTTAATAATTAATTCAAGAATTAATTAAACTTTTGTTTTCAAGTAATAACAATTTCCCTGAGAAGTGAATTTCACTTATAAATTTTGAATTTAGAAATAAAATTTTGTATTTGAAATTTATATGAGCATTTTTTTATATCACCAGTATTATAATATTTTATTTTTTCGTTTAGGTAGAAATATAGTGATAATTGTGCCGTTTCCCACAAATAAATCAGAATCAGGGAAATACTTAGATTTGACATTGTAGAAGGAGTGATGCCCTTTAATTAAGATTACCTTATACCTATTTTAATGAACTTAGACTGATTGTTTTCTTGACTGTTCAGTTATAAAAGGGATCACTATTACCTTTAGAGTTTTCAGTCGTTTAGTATTTGTGATGAAGGGTCAGGTGTCTGGCTGTAGTAAGGTAAGTAACACCCAGGTACTTGAACAAACTGTGCTCTAAGTACAAAGGGTGTCCCAGACCCAGTAATAAAAGGGTCTCTTGTACTAGCAAGTACAAATGGTAAGTGTAGTAACCAGATACTTGGCAATTTGGGTTAACAAATATTAATGGTGTCCAGACACAGATCTTTGACTACTTCGTGTACCAAGTATTAATGGTATCCAGACCCAGATACTCTATGCCACTTCGTCACAATATATATATATATATATATATATATATATATATATATATATAATATATATATATAGAGAGAGAGAGAGAGAGAGAGAGAGAGAGAGAGAGAGAGAGAGAGAGAGAGTAAATGAAATGCCGTTTAGAGCCACAGAGAGATAGAGAGAGTTCAGAAACGGACTCCTTACCGTCAACCTTAATTAAGAAACTATTTGTAACACCGTAGTAATGTCAGGTATGTTTAGCGTTTCATAAACTAAATATCCCTCTTGAAAGAAAATAAATGAAAAAAAAGTCTATTGAACCAACTGAACATCGTTATAGTTCTACACTTAGGCCTATAGGAGTCCAATAGCCCGCTGCGCCAAGTAGATGTAACTAATAAGATTGTTATTACATGTAAATGTACTAATATATTTCTTCATGCTCCCTGTATTCTTTTTCTTAATAATAATAAAATTAAAGAAGATATTTGTTATATTCCCGCACTATGCCTATGCCGGACTATCTCGAATACAGATGAGAAATGTATCTACGTTACAAATAAGGAATAATTAATTTGCGAAGAGACGGAAAAAACTAAATTAAATAGAGGAACAGTGCGAGTTAGGACTAACAGACTATGGAGTGTGTAATCTAGAACTAGGATATCCTATCTCGCAAGAGCGGTACAGTGCTGAACCGCACTTGCATGGCCCGTGGCTTTGGTCTACCACCTATTAGTCAACTAGATTATAAACAGCAGTAATCACCATCTGATATTTAGGATATTTAAGCAATTATGAAAAGAAATATCTAGGATGATGAGCTTTAAAGTGAAGTTTAAATTAGACCTATAAAAGAGTGTGTTAACTTTATTATTTTTATTATTCTGGAATTACTTATGTGGTTTAGCAACACGAAAAGCATACCACAAATGTACGGCTGGTTATAAAATCCCTGCTTTCATAGTGATTACAAAATCCAAACCAAACATTTCATTTATTTAAATAGATATTTGGTGATTTTATACTGATAAATCTATTTCCACATTTCATAAATTATAAGACCTATTCAGAATGAACGTCTTCAGACTATATAAACAGACAGACTGACAGACAAACAGAAAGATATCCAATAGGCCCACAGCACTGACTGGAAACCACTCAACAACTGTAAAAGAATTCGCTAATTGGCATCGATTTACTTTTTTTTATCTCGATCAAAATCACTATCAGCGAAGCTCTGAGAAGGCTGCCGGCGGATGGCAGGAGAGAGAGAGAGAGAGAGAGAGAGAGAGAGAGAGAGAGAGTCTGACGTCACTGACAGTAAAGGGAGAGAGGAAAATCACTTCCTCTCAAGTGTTCACAACAGCGTATATCTTCTGGGTGAATGAAGGGAAATGTGCAATGACCTTGACTCGAAATTCGTTAAATAAATGAGGAAATAGGAATGGAAGTTTTTGTTATGTTTATTAACTTAAAATATGGACGGATGATGAACCTAGAAATATCAATAGGCCTAGTTTTCATTAAAAGCAGCATTTAACGTTATAATACCCAAACCCGGACAGTCTTGAGATGTGTGATATTTGATAAGTATATGTATAATAATTTGTGCCTGAATTTAATTAATTCAATTTCATAATAACGCTTCGAGACTACTATTGTAAATAAATTAAAATTAGAACTATACAAACGGAACAAATTATAGTATAAGGACAAATAAAAACATAAAGTTGTACGAATAGCGTCTACATTCTCCCAATTATGCCCAACTCGCAAAAACAACAACCGCCGTTTTTGCCACATTTGGGTCTAACCCATGGGTCCTCCCTTTAGCCATCCCCCGGGAGTTTCACCTACCCCCACCCCCCCCCCCCACGTCTACCGTTGTGTGGACCGGTCAAGTGTGTCGACATCGCGGGCGAGGTTTCCCGCCAAAACTGAGGAAGAATGCAGGCGGTGCCGGCCACATTTGAGCGCCGAGCGGGAGGTGACAGGGCAGCCAATTGCCCAAACCTTTAAACCCACTGGAAATTTTCCAGTACAGTGACTAGAGAGTTATATTTATTTACCATGGACATAATTAAATCTTATCAATGATTTTTATTTCACGAGCAAGTCGTCTGGAAGTTTAAAAAAAAAACAGACATGTTGGCACTAATGGCCAACATATGGCACTTGATTTAAAGGAGTGAATCTGCTCAAGTTCGCAATGACGAGAGAGAGATTCAGATTAATGAATCAGCTACATTTTGGGAATCAAGTCTGCGTACTCCACATATCGCAATGACAGAGACATTACAAATGCGCAGCATTTACATATGAACATTATGGTACTCAGTTAGAATACCATATTTATCTCCAAAAAGTAACGAGTTATTTCCTCTACCGTAGGCAAGTGAATAATTGTTCATTGTGCTTAGCACTGTGCAAGAATACATCGTTCTTTACTGACTATCTATTAGGTCTACTGAACGAAAGGATATGAGGGTGAACAATGCAAAGGATATTTCCACGAATCCTTGACAAGCGGGGAGAGGAGGAGGAGGAGCCTCTGGTTGCACTAATCCTATGCCTTAGCAACAGTGAGTCTAAGTGTGAGTGAAGTACCACTCACTGTCTTTATGAATGAATACGTGCGTTGGAAGCAAGTTCAATGTTAATTCGCATAAAAAAAGGAAAACAAAGTTTGCTGAACTCTTGCAAACTAATTCGGTATTATTTCTGCGAAGAAGGAAAAGCTTGTTAGCTTTTATAACTACAAATTAAACGAGTGCTTTGTCCAACATCAGAAATCACAATAAACCTTCAAAAAACAACGTTGAAAGGTTTAAAACTAACTGTATAACTATCTCCCTGAGGTTCAAGCGGAGATACAATACATTTTCACCCTACACCAACTTGCCTTGCATTGGTAATAATATATTTACAATTTTAACTGTATTTTATTATTAATTTGTTAATTTATCCTTTTTCTAATAACTTCTCTTCCTGTATTTCCTATTAACTTCTGTAATTTCTTTCAAATGAACAACATATTCTTTTGAAGTTTGAATTCCAAGTTAATGGTTCCTGTAGGATTGTGACATAATGTTTTAAAAGGGTTTATCCCTAGAAAATAATAATAATAATAATAATAATAATAATAATAATAATAATAATAATAATAATAATAATAATAATAATAATAATTGAAGATCGTAATTATACTGAATTACATCCTGGCATGAAACATTAAAGAAAATGGTGATGAACAAAAAGCTTCAAACACGCTAAGTAGGGTATATACTTGACTGCAGACCGCCATTGTGGTATGCAGGTCACGTTGAGAGGGAGCGATGATTTGCGAATTCCGTCAGGCTGTATGAGACTAAGGGCGCGCGCATGCGTACAAAACTGACCTGGTCATCAAAATGCTACAACTTTATTATCGTTATCGCCATTAACGATTAATAGCGATGTTGGTATAAGCTTCAGATATGTTCTGGTCTGTTGGTAGTCTTGACCATAGGCCTACTTAATTACCTTAAGATAACTTATTATTCCCAGTGGTGTACTAAAGAGTTGAGAATGGAACTTCTTTATTAATTACTTTTTCCAATATCCGGAGGACTTGAAATGGCTATTTTAAAATGTTTCAGTGTTCAGCGTTGCAAAGTAACTAATGAGAAAGGCTTTTTGACTGAACTGTCCTTATGCCAGCGTAGGCTCCAACCTCCGTCTTGCACCTGGAGTAGCCTTTAAACTGTAATTGTTTAAGAGAGAAAGAGCGGCTTTGATCTGGGCTAAGTCTCTCTCTCTCTCTCTCTCTCTCTCTCTCTCTCTCTCTCTCTCCTCTAGCTGCGTTAGTCATCTGGATTATGGTGGAGCATCCCTGAAGGTGACTCCCAGAACCAGGAGGACTTCCTCAAATCTCCTTAAAGGTATTTCCGATTTTTTTGAAGCTCTCTGGACGAATAAACGGAAGTCATGTTTTTGTTTTGCTTTTTATCATGATTTGCATTTGTAACGGAGTCACTCTTAAAATTAAAATGTTAACTATGAATCGGGTATATAAGTTTAACTTTATATAGGTCTAATTTAGATGTGGGTTTTTCGTATCCCAACAAAGTAATTTCTAATATTACGTAAAATTGATAGAGAAGCTAAAACTACTCTTGGTGAAATAATTTAACGAGAGAGAGAGAGAGAGAGAGAGAGAGAGAGAGAGAGAGAGAGAATTGGGTTGGCTGCAAGCGACGTCCTTGGAACACTTATCATTGGAACATTACCCCTACGACTTGTTCAACTCTGTCACTTTTTTTTTTTTTTCTTCCAGGATCTGCGCTCATGACAAAGATGGCTACGTAGAACCTATTGATCAGTGCGCATGCGTGCATCATCACCATTGCTGTAGAGATTTTCATGTTTTTACGAATAGCGTTTGCATTTGTGTTGTTTTTTGTTGTTTAAATAGCATTATTGTTATTTATTATTATTATTAATGCAAATGACGATGATATTACTAATGAAACCAGAAAAACGCAAAATATTCCCTTCCGAAATAAATATAGTAAGAGTAATAAAATGGCACCGAATTCGCGGAAAAATAAAAATCTTTATCGTCATCATAACAAAAGCTGGAGAGAGAGAGAGAGAGAGAGAGAGAGAGAGAGAGAGAGCAGCAACCTGAGATTGAAAATAAGACTACATTTACGGGACATCTCTGGATGTTTGTAATGTCCAGAGGTCCACAACAGGCCTCTAATGCGCTTTAACGGTGAACCATCAGTTTCTGGTTGCCATTGTGCAAGAGCCCGTTCAGGCATAAACCATAAACTAACCAGAAACCTACAAGGCATGGAAAATTAACTATAGTCACAGGGCAAATATACAGAGTAAGTTTGGTATAGACTCACGTCTAAAGTATAGACTCAAGCGTCTAAAGTAAAGACGCATGCGTCTAAAGATTCATACGTCTACAGTATAGAATAGAATCACACATAAACTCGTATCGACACAAATTACCTAGATGGTGCAACACCAGTTTTAGTCACAATAAATCAATTATAGACTCATAGTATCCTTTCAGGAATCGGAATGGGGTGTATGAAGGTTAAACTGTCAAATTATTAAAAGTATGGCTTCTTAAATACTGTAGTACAATAAGCAGTTTGAACAAGATGTCGACACACATAGCTGAAGTCTAACTTGCAAATACTAACCAGTACAAATGTAAGACTAAACAACTAAACAAAATAGGTTTCTGTGTAAAGCCAATCACTCGCACATACATACATACGCACACCAGAAAACGTACATAAAGACAAAACATAACTTTAGTTGCTATGGTCTACGAGAGACGACGGTCTGAAGGGAGGTTGCCCCTGGGTATCTCCACACATGTTAGAACGTGTTTCGAAACACTTGTTTGGCGTTATGACTAATTTTTACCTATGCATTTTTACCCACATGCTTGATAATTTTGTTATGTGCAATTCAGGATACAAATTACTGCCATTTATTTACACATACACACTCACAAACACACATACCTATTATCTCATCAAGTCGCCTTCTCTGGATAGGAAGTATTTATTATTATTATTATTATTATTATTATTATTATTATTATTATTATTATTATTATTATTATTATTATTATTATTATTATTATTATTATTATCCAGATGAACCCTATTCATATGGAACAAGCCTATACAGGCCACTGACTAGAAATTCAATCTTCCAAAGAATACGGTGTTCACTTTTAAGAAGTAACAACAGATAAAAGTTAAATAATCCAGAAAAAAGAGATCAGTTATTATGAAAGAAAAAATAAATTACCAAATTAATAAATATATATAAATGTAAGTAAATTATTAAAAAAGAGGGAGAATTATTTTACGTTTCTATAAATACGTCAACACACGCGAAAGTTTTATTTATACCTATTTTTAAAAGACCTACTACTTACATCAAAACATGATAATAAAAGATAAAATCAAAAGTTTCTTTATTGTACCAGACATTTCATTAAAATATTGATGAAGTTGTCGGTAAGAAAAAAATTTTTTTATTCCCATTTACACAACGAATTCTCCTCAAAAGAATAATCAAGAGAGAAATGTTGAAGTATCCCATATTATGTTAGTTTTCTTTTTTCCAGAAAATATTGATAGAAAATGAATTTTCTATCGTGTACTTATATAAATTCTTTAAACGTAAGTAGTAATTCGTGTGTGTTTTGTAATTATAAAGCCAGCGATTACATTTTAATGGCATTTATAGTTTTTATACGATTATTACTCATAAGGAAAACCCATAAGTGCATGTTTATACTAGTGTCAAATAAAATCCACTTGAATTTGTATAGAGTATACAGCCTTCGTAAGTTTTTACAACGGACGAGAATGTAGGTATCTCTCTTACTTAAATATAAGTTTCTACTTACATCTTATGTTCGTCAATGCCCAGCAAGAATTCACAGTTTTCATTTGCATCAAAACTTCTGAATGGACGATTCGATACCTGTAAGACGGGAGGGAAAACCAGGGACGATTATTCTGCTAGAATAATTCCACAGGTACGAAAATAATGAAATGAACAGGGGCTATAGTAGATTCACATCCGCCGTGCATCAGATGCACGGTTGATGTGAATTTACTATAGTAATATAGTATTTTTTATATAAATCAACTTAATTTATACGTTGACAGAAAGATTGCTCATAAAGTGGACAGATAAATAACTATAATGTACAGTTACTACACATCGATGATTATCGCCCATACAGCGGGTAGAAATATAATTATTATTATCATTCAGAAGCCTCTTCTTATAGAACAAGCCCACCAAAGGGGTCACTGACCTGAAATTTTAGCTTACGAAGAATATGTTGTACACATTAGGAAGAAGTATGCAATGTATAATTGCATTTCTGTAACTTTTTTTTCATTTTGTTTTACCTGGCACGTGCAATAAATTGCTCTCAATTCTTACATTATCTCTATATTTTGTTTGGTAACCAATTTAACAAAATGCACTGCAATTTAAAAGGCAATGTCATGCAACTAAAAATAGAAATAAAAAATTTGCTTACAGTAATAGCAATCCGAGTACTTTTCAGTAAAAATATAAGGTTGCATAATTTTAAGTCAGTTTCGATGTGTTAAAAACCAAAATACCCAGAAAAAAAACAAGTAGAAATACCATATTTAAATTCGGAGATACCCAAATATGAAAATGCAATGCGGTGACAAGTATTATTCGATTTGGAAAAAAAAGACAACAGATAATACCAACCCGGCCCCCCACCAGCCCACCCCTTCCCAAATCTCTTACGCCATGGTCCGGTCGGAGTGGTTTTATGCAAGGAAATTCAGTATTAAAAAAAAAAAACAAAAAAAAAAAAAAAATCAGAACTCATCCTACGTAGCCCCCAAAAAGGTCATATTACGTAACAACTATTCACAGCTCAGAGGGAGAGAGACGCTGTGGGGGGAGGGGGGGTGGAGAAGGACTCTTCTCATACAGCCAACTGGTAGTTGACCTGGTTTAAAGGTCAGAGTGAGTCTAGGGCACTCACTGCAACGGTTACCGTCGGAGTTGATTGAGAGATAAAGTTTCGTAAGGCCCCGAGCATGCTGCAGTTTTCGTATTTCACAAGAAACTGGTATGGAACGACGGAGAGAGAGAGAGAGAGAGAGAGAGAGAGAGACTCACCTATCTACGCACTATCGCAAGCACAGTAAGAGCATACCCACTAAATGGCAGAAAAGCGTTTTCACACTAGACCTATACTGTCATTCACATTACCACTACAGAATTCTGGAACTTCAGTATATTAGCATTCATGTGGCGTCTGGGTCACTACAAATGGCTTAAAAATAAGACTTTTCACTCTTACCAATTTCACTCTTACCAAAAATTCGCACACAAGCAACTGGCGAGTGAAAGCCGCCAAGAGAGAGTATACAGCTTTCCCTAGCCACGAGAGGTGAAAGCATCTTATTTGCCTCGTGCATTGAAAGGTTAAAAAAAAAAAAACTTGTTCCACTTTTTCAGGCATAAACTGACAACGCTGTAGACTCATGTAGGCCTACAGTGGAAAATCGCACTACTTTGATATAGAAAAAAATGTTGACGAAATGGTGAATTGCATTATATTTTCTCATCCAGCTAATTCGTGAGACTATTGTACTAGGCTGACTCATCAGAATTCGCAGAATTTTCATTTGCTGGATCCAAAAATAAATTATGGGCCTTCCAGCATATTTTTACGAGTCTGACAACAATACTAGATTGCTCTGCTACGAAGAAGCCATGTTATTTGGGAATGATCATGACTGTACATTATCTACTTCAGGTCAAAGTAAGAACATACTCCGATTATTGCCGCCAAGGCCAATATCGGTCGAGTTGCCAGTTTGGATGAATTTCAAAACCGCTGAATTAATTGTTTAAATTAGGATGGAAGCTTCACAGTGATGTTGTCTATGACACATTTATATGAACACACAAATATATTAAACTAGATGATGGATCGATTCCCAACACAAACTAAGGTGAAGTAGAATAATTTCTGAGATAAAACTCGACTTGGCAACTTTTCTCACGAACCTTTCACAAACTGGTTTCCGGTAAAACCACCTCCAAGTTTCGTATGGGCGTCAGATAGTTGTTAGTGCCAGTGAAAACATCTCGTGGCTCGTCTCCTCCTGTGGAGGTGAGAAGATAAACAAAACTTTCCTTCGGACGTTCTGCATTTACAGGTAAGGCTTAAAGCTCTGCGCAAATTATGCAAAGCTAGAAATATAGGCCTAAGAAACAACTCTTGGTTGCAGAGAAGTATTTCCGGTTAAGAAAAAACATGCAAAAGTCCGTGATTCATTTTTTCCTTAAGTGTTGAAACGGCACCGAATTATATTTCCTGTGTTTTGCTGTAATTTATACATCATTTTAATGAGTAAGAAAGCTCTGGGAAATCATTAAAATTCAGGAGATATTCCTCATAAATGTAGGTTAGGAATTCTATCAATGATTTACGACGCGAATAGCCTACGCAATACTGCTTTCACCTACAGTGTGTGTATGTATATATATATATATATATATATATATATATATATATATATATATATATATATATGTGTGTGTGTGTGTGTGTGTGTGTGTGTGTGTGTGTGTGTATTTAAAAAAGAAGTGCGGGAAATCGTTCAGAAAATCAAGGTAATGTTGCAGTGTAAGTGTTCAAAGCTTGAATGTGTATGTAACCAGTCATAATGTCATTCAGTGTTACCATCATTTTCATTTATATTTCAATTCCTCTTCACGTTTTTTCACTGATTAGGCTATGTTAACTAAAAAAAATCATCAACCCTCTTACCCAGAGTTTTCAGAGAAGCCTGCCTGCCTGCCAGAACGCCTACCACCCGCAGGGGTCATCTGTCAGGCGCAATTTTAGCCAAATTTCACCAATTTTCAGAATTTGAGAATTCACCTCGTCATTAGTGTGAGAATAGATCCCTAGGCTGAACGTAGTGGATTGCTACGTCCTGTCTTCCGTTCTACTTTTGTGTGTGTGTGTGTGTGTGTGTGTAGAGAGAGAGAGAGAGAGAGAGAGAGAGCGTTGGTGTTGATTTTCCCCATCGTCACATCCTGAAGGCAACCTTGAAGGCATCTTTCATGCGTGCGAATTGAGTCATCAAGCACTCCAGACCTTAGACCCAAAAACAGATTACGAACGAAAAAATGAAAGCACACTTTCCAGGCATTTGCGAATATCTGAAAGTAAGCTAGTCAAGACTGATCGTGGTTTTGGAGGGAACTTAATTAAATAAGTCTCTGTTAGATTGGGAGTCCAGATGTTTCTAGAAGGTCGGTTTAATCCAAAGGAACACGACTTGACGCATGGCTTGATTTCGTGTTTACTGGGATCGTTCTTTTGTGACAAAAGGAGATGATGATTACAGATAATTTTCTGTTTACTATTGCTTCATTTTCAGTTGTTATTTTTTACTGTCTTCTCTCTCTCTCTTTTTAACTTTTCTTCTTTTTTTTTACTGAATGACTTAGCATAATAATAATACTAACTTTTTCAGTGTAGCCTGTTAAAACAAACGAAGATATATCTAGATAATGAATTAAAGTCACCTTCACTGATTTCATTGAATCATAGATAGAATTACTTTAGAAAGCAAAATTAAAATAAAGTCCGTATTTTCTTTTATTTAGTAGTGATGCACATTAATTAATTTTTATTTGTTTTAGCCCTGGTTATTGTATAAAGCTTAATTACGTATTTATCTGTCTTTCTTTCGAGGTATTCACTCTTATTACTTCAATTATATAAGATTTTTCTGTGTGGTAGCCCTGCTGAGAGAGAGAGAGCATTAACGCTTTATCACAGAGATATAAGAACACTTCAACTTTTTTTTAATAAATTCGGAAAATGCTTAATGTAATAAAGTTAATCTTGACATGCGTCAATGAACTCCCACGTCCTCAGATACAAAACGTATTTATAAAAATGATAAAATATAGGTTTCTCATGAAAAAAAAAAAAAAAAAAAAACGCGACATACTGTGGACAGAATTGATCAAATGCTTTCTAAATGTATCTCGCCATTTTCAGATAACGCATGACGATGGCTCCTACACTGGAAGGAAAATTCGCGTTGACCCTGATGGTGGGATTCCTCCTCTTCGCGTCAGCAGCCGAGAGAGAGGTTCTGGGCCAAGAGACCAAACCGTCAACGGAAGACGCAGGCCTCGTTAACGCCCTCCGTCAGTTGTTCGAAGAAGAGACGAAAGGTATAGCGGTAGAACGTTTAAGGTTTTGTTGTGACTGGATGGATGCTTTCAGTTAAGGGCAAATTAGGTTGGAGATCATACCTAGAGCAATGGTTCCCAACCAAGAGGGGATTTCAGAGTTTCGGGGGGACGGGGGTTGGATGGGTGGGGGAGAATGTGACTAAAGATTGGCAGGCTCAAGCTGGCTCTAAGAACACACAAACGCAGTGTGTATCAATCCGCTCTACTGAGAGGTCACGCTGGGGCTTTCTCTCTGCTAGCTTGTGTGTTTGTGTTAGTATTTTTGTGGCCTATTATTTGGGATTTGGGGTGCACCTTTTGAGGCAGATAATTTTGGAAATGGGGTGTGTGGTGGAATGACATTTACATTCTGACAAATGGTGCATGGTCCAAAAAAAAAAAAGTTGAGAACCACTGGCATAGAGTATTCCTAAATAAAATATAAAAGATGAAGAATAATTGAAAAAAAAAACTACATGTCTAACTCTGGCACAACTGCAGTAAGATGCCTGTGTTATGTCAGTCACCAAAACTAGATGTCCTGTATTAAATGAACATCCGAATACTTTGAATCCATGTGAATATTTCCCAAGATTAGCCTTTATCTTTTAGGCTATCACAGTTATCTATAGACAAACCGAATCTACGGTGTTTATTTGATGGTCATCTGCCACCTTCCTTCTTCAGGTTTCAGGAACTGCCCTCCGCCCTACACCCACGTCCTCGGCGAGTGCTTTTACATCCACATGTACATCCCCCTCCTGACGTGGAAGGAAGCGCAGACCTTCTGCAAGCAGGCAGGAGGCATCCTCGCTGAGCCCAAGCACTTCGGAGCAGTCGTGGCTCAACTGTACAACAGCGGAAGTGAGTAGTAGTTCTTAAAAGGCAGTTCAAAAGATTCGGACTAATCCTGATTTTTGTTTATTCTGGGGTTTCGTTTTATGTTCGTAAAACAGAATATTGAATTTAGGTCAAAGACCAGGCACTGGGACCTATGAGGTCATTTAGGAAAGGGTTCAGGAAGTTACGATGGAATGAAAGGGGTTGCATCTAGGGGCCTAAGGAAGGAACGTCACAAAGAACCTTAAGCAATGCCTACAGTGCACTGCGTGAGGTGTATTGATGGCAATATCCCCTTACAGGGGTAATTCTTGAAAAGCTGTTCAAAATATTACACACATATTTATATAGGTAGTGGCCGGGGGTTCCGTTTTGACAGCTTAATGATTAGCAAAAATGGCCAGTAAATATGTAATTGCGCCAATACTCTATTATCGGCGCCGGTAACCGGAAATCAGCGCATTTCGGCGCTGAATATTCCCGATTTTCGGCGCTAGACAGCGTCATGAAACCGGATTGCTGATAACTTAGGCCACGGATAACATTATATATATATATATATATTATATATATATATATATATATATATATATATAATCACCAAAAATTAGTTGTAGAACATTTAAAACAGTAGCCGTTGTAGTGAGACTTACCTTTCTCTCATCCTTCAGTGGCCGAAAAAATCTTCCGAGGCATCTTCAACCGCCTGTGGGTCGGCGGAGAACGGGTCAGCCCCAACAGCACCGAATTCAAGTGGACCTCCGGTCGTACCATCGACGACCCCGTCTCTGGACTGGACCCAGTCTACGACGACGGGCCAGGCGACTGCGTCATGCTGACGATGTACAAGGACGGGCCGTTCGAACTGAAGGCCAAGGACTGCCAGATCAAGACGCATTACGTCTGTCAGTTGCCCTAGGGAGGAAGGTGCATCAAATGTTGTTGATTTCTTGGAAAATCTTAAGGTTGTACCAACTGATTGATTGCTTTAAGGCTACTAAAACTGACGTCACAAGTGTAAAAATGTTCGTAATTAATCGAATGTATTGAGGTTGTTTTATTGATTGATGCACGGCGTCACAAAAGATTGTCGCGGAGTGTGAAATTTATCATAAACAATTTCTAAACTGAGCTCTCGTGTTTTTCGATCGAGCTGGAAAACTGGAAGTTAATTTTATTTAGCCATTATTCAAATGGGACTTGACATTTAAAAATGGAACTTCATCAATACTTACTCTTTTCTCTCTTTTTTGAGATTTGGTGACTATTTATTCTTGACGAATTCTGGCACACGGTATTTGTATTGCAAACAGTTGTCAGTATTAAATAAATCATAACTATTTTTATGAGCTTCTTCTTGACTGAGGTGTGACCTCATGCCACCACAGAATCTCTCTCTCACCCAGAACAGCCTGTAATTGAGAGAGGTGCACATTATGAAGAGAGAGAAAGAGGGAGGGAGTGAGTGTATATTTGCAATGAATGGTTTGGATCTATTAGCAATGTATCAGGAAACAAATAGATTTTATCCAGTTTAAGAAAATTGGGACACGTTTATCAGTAGGCTATAAAAAATTCCCTTGATTTTAAACAAGGAAAACGAAAATTTAAAAGTTAATTGAAATGTTAAAATCCACAGGTTTCATTTAAGCGTTACAGGTGGGTAGGAGGAGAACAGGCCGGCTCCAAAATCATTCAACACAATTTGACGTCAAGTGGACGCAAATTCCTAAAGCTGGTTTCACACTAGTCATTTCTTGCTCGCGAGCAAAAGTGTTGTATCGTCACACTAGGACCTCTTGGTTTCGAGGAGCAGTAGGAAAAAGTAAACAAAACTGATCAGCCGATATCATCATGGCGCCCAGAAATTGTTGGATTATTGCAAGATGTGCTGCAGTGATGTGTTTTCTCGGAATCTGATATGAATGCAAGAGTAACAAAAAACATTTGTAGGTTTGAGAGTGGGTCAGGAGAAGAGAAGCCAAAGGTCTGAGAGTACGTCCTATCAGCAGCAGCCATCTTGTTTGTTTACACTATGCGGTCGCTCACGGTTTGTGTGCGCTGCTTCCCATTCAGTCGGGAAGCAAAAATCTCGAGCTATAAGCTCCCGGTTTTCCATTTTCGCCAGCAACGGCTCGCTGCTGGAGAAAAAAAAAGGCCTAGTGTGAGGCCACCTTAAGATGTATAGCAAAGTCCACCTAGCTCTGCAGCTAAGCCCCGCCCACTGCACGCCAGTGATTGGCTAGCTCTCGAAGGGGGATTGACGTCACACTAACAGTCCAAATCATTACCAGTAAAGATTTGAATCATTACACCACAGATTTAATTAAGTTCCCGGAATTGTCAAGAATGCAATAATTGCATACTTGACAAGTAACTTTTGTCCAACAGAGGGTAATATACAAGAATGCCCCCAAAATCAAGTGATTCCTGGGGCTACTCTCATGCATAACTTTCTCAGCTATCATTTATTTGTTTTATTTCGTTAAGCATCTTCTGATGCCTTCATTTTCATAGAAATGCTACAACAGCCTTATATATTTACTCATCACAGTAATATAATGTGATATCCCTTTAGTAACTATATTTTCAATAATTCACTGAGAGCAGTTTGATGGCTGTGTGTAAGGCTGAAACAGTCCTGAGATTGACCTACTATGTGTACCCATCGGCTACTTGACTAGGAGTTTTCCTTTTATTCTCTGGTGTAAGTGGCGTTGTATCCTAATATTACCAATGGCTTGGAAGGTTAACGCTCCGTGCCTAGTATAAGGTTGTGAATCCTGTGCGAGTGAATAATTGACCGATTTGTGGTTGTCAAAATTGGCGTCATGACCTGTAGGTATATATCCAGTCTATATCTAGGTGTAAATCCAGTCTATATGTAAACTAACAACACTACTGACTCCCTTAGGTCCTACGAGAAAAATAGCAACATTTTGCTAAACTAGAAGTACAACTAACACAATATTAATAAGGAGGTTAGTACAATATTCTTTTTATTCAACTAATTCTAGAAAGTACATAGTACTATAGTAGATTCACATCAACCGTGCATCATCTGATGTCTAGGCCAGTCCCTTATGACGCTCCTGATTGGCGGGCTGGAAACTCTCATTCACTCGAGAGTTCACATAGGAAGGTTGCATGTTTCACCTCTCCTGAAAGACGCATACCTCAGGAGAGGTGGAAGATAGATTCTACCCATGTGAACTCTCGAGAGATACTGAGAGTTTCCAGCCCTGTCATTGGCTTATCAACAGCCAATCAGGAGCGTCGTATAAGACTGGCCTAGACATCAAATGCACGGTTGATGTGAATCTATTATAGAGTGATTTACCAGAAGTATGTAAGTCCCACCCAAATCATTCTTTAAACGAGTTACTGAACATAAAAATTTGGTCTCTTACGAAACGAGACCATGTTATTGAATGTAATTCAGAGTTGATGACGACTAAATTATCTGCTTAGATCAAAATAGACTAGATTCAGATTACTGTCACGAAGGACTATTTGCTATTACCCAATCAGTACAATAAGTGTTCAAGAACGGAAGGAAACCTTACACTGATGTAATCTTTAACGAACTCGTAGGTAAATACGACAAGACGTCTTATAAGCCATGGGATGGAACAATTCTCAACATGGATTGAAGCGAAGAAGAATGAAAAGTTGGAAAACACGACTTGGCAATACTTCTTTCAAACCTTTCGCATATTCTAGTTTCTGGTGAAACCTCTTCCAGAGTTTAACAAGGGCGTCAGCTATACCGAAATTGGCGCCCTTTGTCAGGTGTTCAATAAGATAGTCAATCTTTCTAAACAAAACTATTAAAGAACAAAAATATCCGATATGATATTCCCCCCTTGATAGCTTTACCCTATAGGCCTAGGTATCTTTCTGTATCCTGCCTCGGGCTTCAGGACCTGACCTCCTCCGCCCTACACCCACGTCCTTAGCGAGTTTCTAACGACAAGTACGTTCCCCTCCTGACGTGGAAGGAAGTCCAGGAATTCGGCAAGCACGCAGGAGGAGGAATCCTCGCTGAGCCAAAGCACACTTCACGGCTGTCGTGAAGTGTCGTTGTTTGGTTGTTACATACAACGAGAGAAGAGGATAATCCTTTATAAAGTAGTAGTTCGATTTCACGCTATTCCTGGCGTTTCTGTCTGTTGTTGGAGTAAATAATCCTCTGGTTTCGAGAAACAATCTAAAATGTTCTCAAAAGGTTTTTCCTATAGGCATACAAATGAGTGTTCTCTGGTGAGCTTAAACCGTTTTTATTGCCTTTAATTATTTTTTAAGCTCAAGTAATCGCGTTACAAAGAAAATATATATATACTGTTTGGCAAGGAGGTAAGGTAACAGCTAGTAACGTAACTTACGGCATTACGTAGTGTACTGTTACCTATCAAGCCCGTAGTCTTGCAATATTGTTAATAATACCAGCTAAACCGCATATAGCTAACATTAACAAGGAACCTTGTATAGCAAATGTTACCTCCGTCGAATTTCCCTTTTAATATTGCCATTCATCCATAACAACCATGAGTGATTCTCCGGTTTACAAGAAAATTACCCTTAAAAAAAATCGCTCCTTAGGGGGTATAAGCTCTGTTAGTGCACCTTATGCGGTGCAATGTAAGCAGTATATCCTTTGCAACGTCCCCTTCCATTATTCCTTGTGCTATCCCTCCATCTTATTTTCCTCAATTCTATTTAAAAAAACTGTTTCAGCATTACTTTCAGCGCTCAACGACCTCCTCATAGGTCTACTAGGTCTAGCGCTTGGCGTATAGGCCTAAATCCCATATTCCAGCACCTGTTTAATTCAACGTCAGACGTTATTTGTAGGATGTGTGTAGGAGACTGAAGCACAAGGACCACATATTTTCACTTGTCAGTTGCATTGAGAAAGAAAAAGAAAAAAATAATGTTAGTTTATTTATACTCCTCCCTTGAGAGATTATCATTATCGACTGTTCAATTACTCTCTGGCCCTATACAGTCGAGCTTGAAACTGTAAATATCAGGTTTTAACCAATTTGACTTGACTTTTATACAATTTTTACTCCGGATATCTACGTATGTCAATATAAACGTAAGTCAAGGTTCTTGATATATATACGTATCTTATTGATGTATTTAGTGATTATATATATATATATATATATATATATATATATAATTATAGATATATATATTATATATATATATTATATACATTGTGCATGTATTTACGGGTTCTATATAATAAGAACTATTTCCATTGATACTTAACTACACAGAAAACAATGAAAATCTCAACCCAGTGTTACATTCCAAATTCCGTAATAGCTATAGGCCTAACTCATTGACAGTCCATATGAACAAAGAGTTAGGCCTATTCAAAATGCATTTAAATGGAATCTTGTCTAGGATATCAAATTACTATAAAACTCAGTGACATGTCTCAGTCGGTCGTGCTTTGCAAGGTTTCTACAGGCCTTTGTAAAAACGAAAAAAAGTGCAGGCAATTAATATATCAGTTACATTGCAGAATTATCATTGCTACTTCTGTAATAAATTTGCATTTCGTAACAATACAGATTATTTGCTGATAATAAGAGCATTAAAATAATACGGGAATCAGTATATTGTAGACGTATTTGAAATGGAAACAAAATTGAGAACCATGTCCACGCTAATTAGCCAGGGATAACAACCAATTCTCAAGTAAAATGTTTAACTGAACTGAAAAGTTTCCTGCACACCATTCTGTCCGGACTTCTAGCCCTGTCAAAACTAGGCCTACGTTGAAGAAACATACGTAAAGCTTTTAAAACAACCTTTCTTTAGGTAACATGAATATGAAATCGAAATGTTAAATATAATTTACGCCAAGATCCAAGCACTGTGACCTATGAGGTCATTCTACGCTTAGAAGTCGAGATAAAAGGTTTAAGGTATGACATTGTAGCATTGTGAGCAATTCCTAGACCTATTTTCGTAAAGTATCATATGACTTTATTCAAAACGTTTTTGTTTTAGTTAAATGTTACTTACTGGCCCGCCCTTCACTGGTCACAGAGGAACAATCATTGCCGTTCAGTAACTGTCAAGCCAATTGAGTTCTACTGACAGCGCGTAGAACGTTAATATAAAATATAGGCTAAGTAATGGGACCTACATGACGTCATCAGGGCTGGAAGTGAAATTAAGAGTAAAAACGTTCTTGTTATAGTTATAACAGTTGGGAAAACATTGCGGAAGCAATATCAAACGATTTTACAAGTCTGAGGAGAGTAAGATGGAAGAAAGAGAATATAAATGGAGGTACAGTAAAAAAAGAAAAAAAAAAAAAAAAAAAAAAAAAAAAAAAAAAAAAAAACGGAATGAAAGGGGGCTTCAGAGAGCCCTATGGAGCTTCGTTAAGTATATAAGTAATGGCCACAGTGCACCCCGTGAGGGTTGTGTATATATACAAATCTAACTTCCTACTTTCAAACGCACCATTATCTCTCTATTGTTCTCATATATAATCATTTTCTATAAATTCACAAAATACAAAAGTCGAAAATGAGGAAATTATCTCACCATAAATGCGCAACGAAGGAAGGAAGACGTTAATGGGAGTTTGGGACGTTTAAGTCGAGGATGGAATGGCTACTGAATGAGAACAAGATGCCAATTACACCATTCTAATGACACTTAAAATAATCTTTCGTTACTTAATCACTTTCCCTCTATTATCTCGATGCTCTTACTGTTCATTTTACATTCTAAAACAGATTTGGATTTGTTTTTCAAGGCAAGTTAATTTTAAAAATTTAAAGAAAAATTATAGTTGGCAACTCCTATAAAGTTTCCCTTCTGTCCATAGGTTAGTCGGTTTAGATAAAACTTTATTTAGATGAAACTGGTCTTATGCCAGCGAGGTATGCTGTTCAATTCAAAGCAGCGCTTAGAAGACGACGGTCGGCCGCACTAAGATGCCGTTAATTATTAATATATAATACTAATTTTATGGTTAAACAATATGAAACGGTGTATATATCCAGTACAGGTGAGATAGTTTAAGAAATGTTCCTAGCCAACGAGATGTCTCCCGCCTTTTGTTCACGTTTTTACCTCCATCCCCGAGGGGCTGGTACTAAACATGGCGGAATAGCTGTGGGACTCGCTGTTTAGTACCAGCCCCTAAGGGATTGAAAGTAAAAATATACACAAAAATGCCAAACTTCTTATTATCTCGGTACATTTCTCAAGTTACCTCACCTGTAATGCGTTACGTACATCATTTTCTTCATTCATTTGCCATCAAATCTCGACGAATTTCATTCCTTAAAAATTATGCCTATTGTTAAATTTTTCCCCTTTTTTGTGGTATTCTTGTTGGCAAAACGTTACCAGGTGAGTAAATACGTTTACCGTGTTTCGTAATTGGAACGAACATTTTTTACCTTGTCACAGATAACAACAATTAAGTGTCCTATTTTATTTCGATAGCTTAGGCCTATCCTGGTTTCTCCGGATCGAGTTAGGCCTATGTGATTTATTACTAGTATTTGGCCTAAGAATTTATATATTTGTAACGAGCTTCATATCTCATGCAGGTATATAGTACCGCTATTCATTTAATGTGCATCTGAATTTCAATTCTATGTAGTATAGTGGCATGAAAAGTCTACGTTTACATAAGTTTCCCATTACATAGTGTGTATAGTTTTCTATAAACAGGATTCTATATTTTCTATGCCATACTATCATAATCATATGTTCCATCGTGTTTGGTGATATTGTTTAAATTGTTATTATTCTTTCATATTATAGGTCTTTATATACAAATAGATGTGCATATAAGAAAATCATAGGCCTATGTCAAATTATATAACAAAATCAAGCCCACAAACCGATAATGAAAAAATTGAAAATGATGCAAAAAGAAATTCAGGTAAATATATAAATGAAACACCAATGTACCTATTAACAATATATAAAATTCCCAAAACACAGTGTTCCAATGCTGTAGAAAGTAAACATATATTGAAAAATGTAGGCTACGTCCACTAAGATTAAGATAAATTCAAGAAGTATGCTAAAGAATATAGTCAGTCATGGCCACTAGCTTATAAAATATTTTAGTCCAATACATTTTTTAATGTCTCCTCCAGTACCTTTGGTAGAATTCAGTGCACGGAAATGACAGATTTTCATTATTTTGGAAGAGGATCATATGAACTTTTTATTATTATATATATATATATATATATATATATATATATATATATATATATAATATATATATATATATATATTACTTAAATACTGGTATGTTTTTTGTGCGTTGTCCTCAAGGGATGGTTCTCCTAGGGCATCTTGGGTCTCCTCGCCCTCAGTGCTCAGGTCCTCCCCAGGGCCACTTCCTCCGGGGAAGCAGCCTCTGAAGAAGTCCATTTCCAGGCAAGGATGTCCTCAAGGGATGGTTCCCCTAGGGAACCTTGGATCTTCTCGACCTTGGGATTCAGGTCCTCCTCAGGCTGCGTTCCTCCAAGGAAGTAGCCTCTGAGGAGGACCATTTAAAGACTAACCATCTGTAACTAGTCTTGTATACCAGGTCGATTTATTGGTTGTGTAAACTCTAGTAGGTCTCTCATATACCGGGGAGAGCCGGTCTTAAGAACTTGATGGGTCAAAACACACGACTTGAAACCATCTCTTGTATCAATCCACGATCGTCTAAAGTTGGAATGTCAGCTTTACGCTGCTCCGCGAAGTAGTCAGGCACTACGAATTTTATTTTCCATGATAATTCTGACTGTTAAAGTCTTATCTTCTTAGTTTGCGCAGCTTTTCGAATAAACAACAGCATCCTCTCTCTCTCTCTCTCTCTCTCTCTCTCTCTCTCTCTCTCTCTCTCTCTCTCTCTCTCTCTTGTCTTTCCAGGAGCTGGAGAATCCTACATAACTGATCATCCAGGGACACAAAGATTCTTGTGAGCTACAAATAAAATTGTTTTTACGTAGACCATTTTGGCCACGAAACGAAATACCTGTACTTTCAGAAAGAAAGAAAAAAATTGTACAGCCAAGAGAAAGGAATAATTATTAGCAAATGTCACAGAATACGAGATAAAAGAAATATGAGAGAAGATTCAATAGACAGGTATTTCAATTGCATATCGACTTTGCATACATAAACATGCATGAAGATCACTGATAATAGTCTTAAAGTAAGGATGATAATTCGTATATTAAAGGCACTAATTATTATTATATATTATCAATTAAAAAGGAAATCATTTTCGTATTTAGGTCACGCTGTGGATCAAAACTGATTTATTTCGAGTGAATACTCTCTAATATTGAGGGCACATTGAGAGCCCAAGACCTCGGAGAGACATTGCAATAGATAACCTATATGGCAGGTAAATGAGAGAGAGAGAGAGAGAGAGAGAGAGAGAGAGAGAGAGAGAGAGAGAAATAACAGGGTGAAAGAGAAAGAGAGAGGGAGGGAAATAACAGAGACAGAGAGGGGAGATAAAAAAAACAGGGTGAGAGAGAGAAACAAAATAAAAACATGGTGAGAGTGATATATAGAGAGACACAGAACTACAGGCAGAGAGAGAGAAGAGAGAGAGAGAGAGAGAGAGAGAGAGAGAGAGAGAGGATATTTTCGTCTCTGCTCTCCCAGCTGGCTTCCCCACCCACCTCCCCCGAATCTACAAGGGGACTTCCAAGTGATCAGAGAGAAATAAAGACAGAAAACGAGGATGAGGAGGGGGGGGGGGGAGAGAAGGAGGTGGGGGAGGAGAGTAGGAGAGAGAGGTAGAGAGGAAGATGGCAGAAGGGAGAAGGAAGAGGCGTCCGAAATATTGACTGCCTGATTGATGCGCGCGAGTTAGAGAGAGAGAGAGAGAGAGAGAGAGAGAGAGAGAGAGGGTGCGCGAGTGAGTGTGTGTGTGTGAGTGCTTCTTCTTAAAGGTGAAGATCAGGCCAGTCAACAGGTTTTCCCCGCTCCGCGAAACTCTGCAAGCGAGAGATGATGATGATGATGTGTGTGTGTGTGTGTGTGTGTGTGTCCGTTGCTGGCTAAATCTGGAATCCGCGCTTTTAGGCCGATTCGGACACACGCTTTTATTTGGGGGCTTTGACGTAAATCCAGATAAAGATTATTATTGTTATTATTATCATTATTACATTGAATTATCATTACTTTTATTTTTCATTACTTGTATTTCAACCACAGTTGGTAGGCATGTTAAGTATCAGAATTCTAAGTAGAATAGCCATGTTTATAGAAAAATATATTTACACACACACACACTATATATATATATATATATATATATATATATATATTATATATATATATATATATATAATTTATACAGTAAAATGTTGTCTTAGAAAAAAAAAGGGTGGCTCTAGAATAACAAACAAGACAACAGTCACTGCACATTCACTATCCAACTGATGAATCGTGGATGAAACTGCACTGCAGAAGGCTTCCAAATTTTACTCTTTTTTTTCAACACCCTGTTGTATTCCATTCATCCCATGTGATTAGGCTATCTCAAAATACAGTACAGTACTCACATATGCTACACAAACAACTGAGCATTCGTATTCTGGACCAGAACTTCACTTCCTTAAAGGAGAGTTAGTTAAACAGGGTCTTTATAACATTTCCACCTTGGCTTACGTAGAGACAGCCAGTCCCTTTTCTTCTTATATGAAAACCATTTGTTTATTAAGGAACGCTCCCTTCTGCATTTATTTGTCGTAGAATCTCCTGAGATGATAATAATAATAATAATAATAATAATAATAATAATAATAATAATAATAATAATAATAATAATAATAATAATAATAATAATAATAGAATATTTCGCCTTTTCAAAGATGGTAGAAAGCTCCACCGATACGTCATGAAATAAATGAACTTAAGACAGCTGTTTCATAATTTACCTTCCGCCACAAAGAAACTATGCAAGATATTAAGAAACTCCGTTACAAACTCAACGGCATCCAGACGGCCATATCAGTTAATAATAATAATAATAATAATAATAATAATAATAACTAATATAATAATAATAATAATAATAATAATAATATCTGAGAGTTCGAATGAGATCGCGGGAGAGACTATGAGCTGTGTATACCGTGTTGCATCCCCTTGAATAGAAAGGTGTACATAGTCGGTTGGTTTTCTAGCATTCTGCAATATGGTTTTGCTGTAGCATTTGAATACTCGCATATCGAGCAACGGTAATTATGTCCGCTCTCATTACTTCTTCGTAATTATTATTATTATTATTATTATTATTATTATTATTATTATTATTATTATTATTATTATTATTATTATTATTAGCTGTATAGTACCATTGTTATTCATAATCATATAGCAGGTTTCACCTACTTTGATGAATATAGTTTTCTGTATATTCATCATACCCAACAGGCTTTTTTATTATTATTATTATCTATTTCATTCCTATACATTCTGCATTTAGTTCACGTCTACTGCTAGGTTTAAAAATATACCATAAAAAATCTTGTCTTATATCAATATTTTCCCCCCAATAAATCTACGAAATCTTTAGTAATTCCGATCAGTAATAAGATTTAAAAATGCCTGCCTTATTCGCGACATCATCACCTGGAATGCGTTTTAAATTTAGGACAAATTGAAAAGAAAGCAAAACGTTATTTTAAAGGAACGTTGAGAATTATGAGAACGTTGGTGAGTGGTGCCACCTGTGAGTCACAGGACGAACTACGGAGGAATCACTGACGCGGTCATGTTGGCCCAAGAACTAAAACCTAGCTCGTTTTAGTAGCGCAAATTTAAGACGTTGCTACGGTTAGCTATCTAATATTCTCTGGAATACTTTAAATGTCATTATGTTATAGCTGTTATCGATATTTATTGATAACATTTATCAGTGTCAACATTTAAGCAGAACAGGTTTTTTGTTTTTAACGTTCGTATATATTTTGACACAACTTTCCTCCATGTTATTTACAGGTATTGCATTACGTTGCTTGCTGGCATTTGCTTTTCTTTTGAGATTTGATCAATATGTTGCATTCAGGAGGACCGTGCATGCCTAAGGGTCGCATCTCTCTGCTTTCGTGCATATGAATGCTTGGATGCATATGTAAAGTAAATGTAGCTATTAAAATTTCCGCTCACGTGTACACACACACATGTACAGTATATGCGTGTGTGTACACGTGAGTGAATATAAATATATATATATATCCATATATATATATATATATATATAATATTATATATATATATATATATGCAGGTAACAAGTTTGTTTACCTAGGCCTATGTTATAGACGAACCAAAGGGAGATTATGTTGCTTACCTTCAGTGAATAGGAGAATATATATTGTTATCAGTTCACTGTCTGGATAAAATTGAGCTTCCCTGATTTTTAACAACCAGAAACAAAGCACCTGCATAATGTGATTTACCAGTTTTAGCACCAAAATCTCCCCACGGTTCTATCTGGTTCTACTGCACACACTAAAAAAAGGAATCGGGAGATCCAGAGATAAATCCAGCCTGAACCACTGCATATTCATGTGTTAAATCCTAAAGAGACAATTGGCCTCCACCAAAAAGTAAAATAAAAAGGACATTTATAGAATAAAAAGAGAAGAGCGGTTGATGACAATACGGAGGTAGGTTGGATCTGAGAATTGAACTGAGCTCAGAGAGATGGCACAGGAAAGAGACGTATGGCGTGAATTCGTTGAGGCCCTATGCATCCCGTGGGTGCCAGAGGATTAAGTAAGTAAGTAAGTATAGGTAAATAAATTAATAAAATAAAATGAAAAGGAGCGGGGATAAAAAGCGTCGAATATTTTGGCGTATTCCGCGCCGTTTCCCGCGCGTGAAGAAGAAGAAGAGGAACTGGTTGCTTGCAGCACTGGCGGTGGTGGCGGGTCGTTCGGACGAACAGCGCCAGTTTGACTCAGGCATGGGAAGTGAGGACACGTGTGTGTGAGAGCCGCTCCAAGTATGGGGCTGCTGCTGGCTTTTCCGAAGTCTAGTAGGGGATATCAGTGATTATTATAATATTAATAATAAGATATATATAAAGAAAATAATAAGGGAAAAAATAAAGTGTCGCGAATCAATCAGTGGCGATTTAAATATATAGATAATAATGCCGGAGTCTGAAAAATCTCTAGACCTCAAACTTCACAGTCCTGCTGGTGTGGACCCCATTGTATATCACTGGCCGCTGACGTCGGGTTCAGGAGCGGTGAGTTTTGCTGCTGTTGTTGCTGTTTGTTGGTGTTGTTTGTCGCTGCTGTTTGTGTCGCTTATAGCCGTTCGTTTCTCCGTTTAACTGGCTACGTGATGACGTCCCTTCCGAGGCGCTTAGGACGCCAGGACGCGAAGGAACAGGTGTACAATATAGGACATATAGGACTACAACTACTAACTAATGTGCTGTCGCTGCTTGTACACTTTACCAATGGTCGTCTTGCCGAAGCCGGTCGCTTTTCGTCGCGTTTTTCACGTCTTGCAGATGCATTCTTCCTCTTACCTTCTACATAAGCTTACCTGGGCGTGGATTAAAACTGCATTGATCATCTAGAGGCGTTCAATGCAGCAAGAATTCTCGTCCAATCGTCCACTTAAGCCAATGGTCGTCTCGCAGAAGCCGGTCGCTTTGTCGTCGCATTTTTCGCGTCTTGGGGAGTCGTTCTTCCCCTTGCCTTCTATATGATTACCCTGGACGTGAAGTAATACTGCATTTGAGCTTTTAAAGGCGTTTGGTATACGAAGAATTCTCGTCTAACGGTATACATAGGCCTACGGACGTCGTTAAGGCAGACTTTGGTGTGGGGGGGGGCGAAAGAGTTCGAGTCTGGTCTCGTATTTGTGGCGTCGTTAGGCCTACAAGGCGTCGTTCAGGTTTCTGTGGAATCACGTTTAGTAGACTGTATAGGCTTACCGACGTAACATAGGCCTGGTTGGCGTAGGCCTAGTTTATATATAGCTGATTCCAGAGGATGTTTTTGGAGGTGCCTGCAATAGACCTATAGACCCAGAAGCACCAGCATAATCTATTGTCTGCTTGCTTGTCTGTTCTGCTCTGTGGTCTCGAGACAGACGAAAATGCATTGCCTGTTTAGTAGGACCTTCCCAGGACCTTGAGTCTCCATCCACAATTTGGAGGGGAAAGGTCCCATCTGGAACATGCCAGCTAATACATAGGCCTAAACTGTTGGGCTACTATAGGCCTACATGTCTTTGATTGTCTACTTGGGGGATGATGATGATGTTGCCTAGTGTCGACTATGGCATTACGTCTTTTGGGGGGTTACGGGCAACGAAATTGTGTCTTACCACGTGGATGCACGTCATTTGGAGGCCGTAAGGAAAAGTTCCGTGACTAGTGAGTAGCAAGGTTTGGCAGATTGGTCTTATCCTAGGCCTATTCGCAATTCAGTTTTTCAAAAACACTTGCCTTTGTTTCGTAGTCACCTTAAAGTGGGCGTACTGGTTACTGAATTGGAAGCAACTTGTCTGCCTTGATGCTCGGTGTCTTATTCATGAAGATTTTCCTCAATTTGGCATTGTCTCTTATACATTTAAAGGGTTGTAATGCATTTTAAAGGTTGTCTTGGCCTATTCGTCCAATTTTAGCATTGCAGATTGAGGAGGAATGACAGCAATAGGCTGTGATAGTGCAGAGTATAACAAGATGTGTATTAGGGCTGTATATACTTTAGCTACATATCTTCTGTCCTATATGATCAGATGTTGAATGTCTTGCTTAGTTAGTGCTAAAAGACCTGAACACTCATTACTTGTTATTTATATATTAATAATGAAAACAGATAAGGACAATAAAGATTTGCCTAAATTACACAACAAACAAATGGTCAGGTTGGTGTATTTTGGGCTAAGGTTCGAAATTTCTTGTATGCCCTAATTAATTACCTCCACTCTCCCCCCCCCCTTTTTTTTTTAAATCCCTTACATATGCCAGGTATTTGTTTGGCAATTCTAGTTCCTTGTGAATATTGCTCATTGATTTTGCAGTCCAAAATTGAACTAACCTAATGTGGAAGTGATACCAGATGGCAGCTTCAATTAACTGTTTTTGCAGCTGAAAATACTTACTGAATAATGTATATATGTTATATGTAATAATATTTGTTATATATATATTGTATGTGTATGTGTATATATATATATATATAGTTATATATATAATCCTTGACATTCACACACTGCCTACAAACGTACCTTCAAGGAGAGGGAAGAGATTTGCATCCTATTGCAAGGACAATACTAATTTTACTCTGAAATTTATTTATATATATATATATTTATATATATATATATATATATATATATATATATATATATATATATATTATATATTTATATATATATATATATTTTATATATATATATATATATATATATATATATATATATATATTATGTATATATATATATGTGTATATATATATATATATATATATATAATATATATATATATATATATATATATATAATTCAAGTGTATTATTAGCTTTGCTCTCTCTCTCTCTCTCTCTCTCTCTCTCTCTCTCTCTCTCTCTCTCTCTCTCTCTCTCTCTCTCTCTCTCTCTCTCCCACGATACGCAAGCAAATATTGCAGGGTACGAAACTTTGACGCTAGTCGAGTGTGGAAAGCTAATTGTGCATCGTAGGAGAGTGAACAAATTACAAATGGCACGGAATTTGCCGTAACCTATATAAGAAGAAACTGGAAAACGTTGTGATTTTTAAGTTTTGGCTAAATTCTCATTCGTAATCGAAAGCAGCAGTGTCTGGTTTAGGTCTATCTTCAATACCCCTATTCCCATGACAGGTGAATGCATTTAGTTTGAAGAAAGTGTGTCATAGGTCACGTATTAATTACATAAGAAGAATCCCTACTGTAATTATGTATTTCCCCAAGGGCATTAAATCTGTTGTATCCAGCTATGCATGTGTTTAGGCCTGTTGTGGTTTGGTAATTTGCTCCTATTAGTTCATTATATTATATTGTTTATATAGACGTCATGTTATGTCATATATATTGGTTATATAGACATCATTTTATGTCATATATATTGTTTATATAGACGTCATTTTATGTCATGTTGTTTATATAGACGCCATTTTATGTCATGTTGTTTATATAGACGCCATTTTATGTCATTTTGTATAGGTGTTATATATATTTGGTAAAATCTGATTTGTGGAATAGTAGTGGACGCTGCCATATATGTCTATTATAGTTGTCTGCCATTCCATGACCTTGAGAAGTCGTCAGTTTGATATACGTCGCGATATTCAGGCCGGAATGTCGTTTTTGTTGGTTGAAGCCTCTATATGATTTATTTGGTACGTGTTTTCCTCGTTATATACCCTATAACATTATCTACAGCTTTGAAAGTGAACAGAATACTCGTATCCTACGTGTCTGTTTATGTTTTATCTTTTCGTCTGTCGCGTCTTAGTGGAAGCTACTTCTAGAAGCAAAGTCTCCTTAGAATATTTCCCATTTTAACAAAACGTTCGGCCAAAACGAACAATATCAGCGAATGCAACTCCTGAACTCATGTTGGCACCCCTGATGTACTTAAACGTCGCGTGCCAAAATAGATATCAGGTTCCAAATTTTATATCGTGATGTATTATATTGTTCTCCGCCAACAGATCAATGATTGCGATACCACGTTTGCATTGCTGATCATCATCACTTGCTTTTTATTTTATTTTGGGAGTTTGTGAGAGTGTGAAACGACTGTTTTTATTCCTCCAGGCGTTTTTTGGATTTTGCAGTGTCGCGATGTATGGTGTGTTGTGGGTTTTGTGCTAGCAGTGTAGTCAGGGTGGGGGTGAGACTGGTGGATTAAGGGGTTAGTGCTCGGCTGGGTGTTGGGTTGGTGGGTGGCGGGACGGTGGGGGGGGGATGTCAACTGAGGCAAGTTATTGATTTTCAAGAGTACAGTACACCCAGTCAGTCCTGGCAGTGTATTGCGTATTTCGGTTCCTGCTCTTTATTTCTGGTGAATTGATTCGTGTGCGTTTTTGTTTTTTTGAAATGAACAGCAGATGCTCTTGAAGTTATATAATACATTTGTCAGTTTGTTTTCATATTTGGTGAAGTTTGAGTCGTTCGTTTTCTTGATGATTGAATTGATCTTAGTTTTTTCTATAGTGTTTTGTCCTAGTTTTTTCTTTGTCTTTAGTTTGTTATTGTGTTATGTCTTAGCTTTTTTTTCCCCCATTCCGTACTTGCAAGGTAGTGGATATTAGGCGTTATAGTATGTATATGTTTAGCTCTATGTGTAAATATAAATGTGAGTATCATGTTTCCTCGAAGCTTAGATTTTTTTTTTATAAGTAATTTTAACACCTGACAGGTGTTTGCAACTGAATGCTTACGAGTAGTTGAACTGGTGCTATGCTTTCCTCATGCTGTGCACTCTGTTCCCTTTAATCCATGCTGCTGCTGGCATTGTATGTTTATCGGGAAGGATTTGTAGTACTTCCTCTGACATGCAACTAAAAATTTCCAATAAACAGGTTTTTATTTGCACGTAACAAGTGTTGTAACTTGTGTCATATGAACATTGTGTTACAAGTTCTGCAACTAGTTTGTCTTATAAACATTATAGTTTGTCTTTATAAACATTATTTTGTGTGTGTAAAGAAAAGAAGTGTAGCGCGTGTGTGTGTGTGTAAGGTTACAGACAAGCACATGGCAATATTGTTTAATGATATGAAGACATGAGGTTTCTAAGAAATGCATTGCTATTCTCTTGGAATGCGTAGTACGATATTTTCTGTTTATCGACCCTATATAAACACGTTTCAGGCAACAAATCCATAATGGGTTTAGTCAGACATAATAAGAAATTATATTCTTAGTCTGTGGTAGAAGTAGTACGTCCAATTTGAAGAATATTAGGGAACTAGTACTCATACATGAAAGGTGCGAACATTCTTACAAGTTGAGGTTGTAGTAGTATACATATATATATATATATATATATATATATATATATATATATATATAATGTGTGTGTGTATATATATAATTCTATTTTTTGCTTGTTGTACAAACCTGTTGTCATTGGTAGAGCTTTGTCTACAGAGACTGATATAAGTGACCAGTTATGTTAAACAGAACTGGAATACGTTAAGGCTCGTCAACATCAATCAGTGTTTATGAGTAAAACCCTTCATCGTATTAAGCCGGAAGTTATCGACCTACTTTACTACGTGATTTTATAACAGAAATAGGCCAACATCATATTAACAACATCAATATTCCGTTATAGATTTACACCTTGTGTACTTTGCTTACTACTTGGCAAGCTCACTTTTCATGCGATGTTGGATACGACGGCGAAGAATTAAGCTTCTGAGGGCATGCAGACGAAGCTTGGCATTGTGCCAAACACCTTCCCTCGTACGTTGACGTGTAAACCCGTCATTACGGAATGTGTCTGTGTGTGTGTATTGCTTTGGTGAGATATCCTCTCCCGCGGTTTCCTGTTTTAAGAACCACGAAGAGTTCTTGTCATTTCTATTAATATATAATGTTAATGTTTTTTTTTTTCGTCACTTTAACCTGCTCTGTGGTGATTTGTGAAGTCTGTCTCTCTTTACTTTTGCATTGTAGGAAACTTTCATCACTACTTTCCACCTATACCTGTGTAATCTAGAATAAGAGACACCGCGTTTTCTGTATCCCAAGTGAAAACTAAAGTATGTGGTACCTATAGGCAAACACATGACTAGACAGTAAGAACGTGTAATTCAGTGTTACGTGTGCCTTTTCATATCTCAGAAAATTGTATTTTTTATGATAGGGGTTATCTCTCAAGGTTGTAGCATGTTGATAAACTATGCCACCAGAAGGGACTCTCTCTCTCTAAGAAAAAAAAATCAATCACTCAGTGGCTAAGTCTCTCTCTCTCTCTCTCTCTCTCTCTCTCTCTCTCTCTCTCTCTCTCTCTCTCTCTCTCTTCCAAGAAAGACAATGTGAAAATAATAATCGTGTTTACCCATGGTTGGTCAGGCAGTGGTGTATTTATACCTGACTCAGGACATTTACCCTTATAATCTCTGTTCCTATCACCTCCAGTAACCAAAATCGTTGCTTATCCTCTTTAATATACAAAGGTCGTCTTGATCCTCGTCAGAATGGATGGATTTTGATAAACTGCGTCTTGTTGATGTTTTTGGGTCAGTCTCTTGATTAGATGCTATGAGGAGCTTCCACGTTTGATGGTCATGTAGATGGCTGCGTTGCATTTGTCAGGCTTTTTCATTTGAATTCGTGGAAAGGTAATTGTTCTCGGTACTACCTTGAGTCAGGATCACTAGTTTTCCCAAGTTGGTATTTATAGATAACACGATAACGTCATTTCCTGGGAACTGCTGCAGTGAAAGTAGTGTCCATGTTAGGTTGGTTAGTTTTCCCCGTTTGGTTTGATCGTTCGAGATAATTTACCAGTTTTTGTTGTTGTTGAATCCATCCTTCAAATTGTATCTTTGCAGATAAAAGGTCAGATCAGCCTTACTTTTTAGTCGTCATTGCTGACACAAGGTCAGATCAACCATTTTAAGTAGTAATAAGTTTGTCAACGTTTGCATGGTCGTAATTCATAAGTTTATGAACATTTGTATAATCACATACTCGAGTATTCACTTCGAATTGTTCATTCTTTTAAAATTAGGTCACGTATATTTTTTTTCGTTGTCTAACTCCTAATTCATTTTCGTCTTAACCTCTTGAAATAGTGGTCAAGTAGTAGCAGTAAGTATAACAAAGATCGTACGTACATATAGGCGTATGATCACAGAATATATTTAATCTCATAATTGTCATTATTAATAAGTTCCTCTCTTTCCAGGACAAGCACGATGGAGCCTATGAGATCGTGGAGACAATACGGTATGTATAAAGGATAAGATGCAGAACTGTCAATTTTATTCTAAGTGTTGTCTTGGTAAGAAAGAAAATGAAGCGTTTTCGTCAATTGGGGTGACTTAAGGAGTGCAGAAAGGAATCCTTGAGTTTAAGTGTATTTGTAGTAGGAATCTCTCTGACATTCCGTGTCAGAAATTGCAAATGCATCTTCTACCAACTACTATTACTACTGAAGTATTTGCTGCCTTTGGGAAGTCGAGGGGCTTCGGTGTCACGAGTTTGCGAAGGGGCGAGTCAAGTTACTACTGTATTTTTAGGAAATTTCTTGGGCTTCTTCAGGTAACCGTGACTAGTCTCGGCTGTTTCTTTGTTTTTCTTTCTTATATAGTAATTTATATATAAGTATATATGATCTACATTTGTGTATGTATGTATACTTATATCTCAAGGAGGTTGACATATTTGAGTTATGGAGAATATCTAAATATATAATAATATATATATATATATATTATATATATATATATATATATATATTATATATATGTGTGTGTGTGTGTGTGTGTGTGTATCTCCAGTAGGTTGGCATATCTGAGTTATGTAAATGTTCACTGTTGTCAGATATATAGGGAAGGAGGGCAAAACCAACTTTAAAGACTTGATAACTGGCGAATGTTTCACGTTAGACATTTAAATAGCAAAATGAGGACATTTCTCGTAAATTGTGCTTGGATATACCATAGACATATAGGTGATAGACCATACTCTCTGAAGACTTTATGGGCAGGGCTGAGAGAGCTTGTATGGTGTTTTCAAACCTGTTTCGCAAGGACGCGAAGGATGATTTGGAGGGGTTGAAAGAGTGGTCGTTGGTTCCTCCTTCACAACTACCTCCTCCTCCTCCGTCCCTCCCACCTCCTCCATGTCCATTCCCTCTATCGTACACCACCCCAATACCTATCCCACCTCGCCTTCCGTCCTCCCCCCCACTCTCTCTCTCTCGTCTGGTCGTTCTCAGTAACCCCCTTCCTCCCCTACCCAGGCTGGAGCTCCCAGCCATCTCGTTCCTCCCAAGGCTCGCCTCTCCTTCCCACCCTTACGTACCACAACCTCCCCCTCTCCCTCTCCTCCTCCTACTCCCCTGCCTCCTCCCAGCCTGATCCTAATTCCATGGGGCTGTGTTAAAGCTGCCCTGACATCAGGCGTTCACTCTCAACCTCCGCCACTACCACCAGCCAGTTCTGTTCGAAATGACACCCGCTAGAAACAGACACACACAACACGTTCATATACACACACAAACAGTACATAAGTAGTGCTTTTTAGGTGCTCTTATCGCCTTCAGTAGGAATGAACGGGAATACGAAATAATCGTGAGTCGTTAGATCCCATATATAATGGTTTTCACATTGAGTTCAACAACGTTTTAAGAATTTCTTTGTTTGGGTCATTCGTCCGAGAGATATACAGTGTGTAAGTCTCTAGGGTATGGTCGAAGGGTAATTGCTCATTACGTCACATAGGGTGTTTGTTTTGGTATGTATAGGGTAAGAGTACTTCGTACAGTGCTAGTGGTATTTTGACCTGACTGAAATTTGGTTTTGAGGTCGTCCGTAATCCGATTAGTGTCAGAATTGAGCTGTTTGAATTTTATTGCTCAGTAGATGTGTTTAGGATAAATGGAAGTAGTAGATAGTTTCATTACCTACTAATCTCCAAGTGAACCTGACATTTTCGTGGGAAGAAATGATAGCGTTCGTTATATTTATAGTAAGAGTTGCGTGACATTAAAGGGAATGATCCTCCAGAAGGTGATCAGATCGTGTTGGGTTGTTAGTTTCGAGGTTCCCACCGCTGATTTTGTATCTTCATTCTCGATTACAGAACTCGTTATATACAGCCCTGCGTCTTAGACGAGTGGAATGATTATATATGTGTATTTTATATGTATATATGATTATATATATATATATATATATATATATAATATATATATATATAATATATATAATATATATATATATATATATATATATATATATACACCTTGCATCTAGTTGTTCCGGTGTGTTTTTGTGTCTGGGCGTTTGGGCAAAGTGTATGAAAGAAGGGCCTTGGAGACTTGAAGGACAGGTTCAATTTTTGCAACTGACGTTGTGAATTCCAGAGTTGACGTGTGTGTGTGTGTGTGTGGATGGGTGAAAGTTCCGGAGATGGAAAAGAAAGGTTTGGCTCTGTGGAGGTAATAGCATTTGCTTTCTCTCGCTTTCTCCCTTTTGCTTATGTTTGGTTGTTTTGTCGTTACATCCGCATGTATACTTCCCTCAGTTCTTTGTAGGAACCCACGCAAAAGTCGTGTGTGGTTCATCACGGGATGGTCTTGCGCTCATTAAACGGCAGTTGATGACCTGTATTTTAGATTTGTGTGTACAATCCGATAGCCATGGTAATCAGCAGTGTAACTGGATAGTATAGCTGCTGAGGTTTTTGTTTTGACACTCAATATCGCGAATGCCCTCAATGACGTTGATCGAGTCCCCTACGTGAATCTCAATATATTAGCAGCCCTATCAGGATTTTAAACTAAAAGTACCCTTATTCTTCCGTGTTATGTGACAAAAACGGACCGTTATATAACAGTATTTCAAATGGTATGTCTTAAGCTTATCGTTATGGGCAAGGTTTAAGACCATTCTTCAAACCTTGATTTCATTGTGTGTCAAGGTCCCTCATTATGGAGGGATTCAACTCGCCTTGCTTATTGTTTGATTTGCCGACCGTTTTGTCTGTGTACCTGTGCCCTGATTATCCGCTGTTTCCTTGCACCCAGTTCTCCAGGGCAATAAAATCCCACGTCGTAGTTGATGATCAGATCTCCATCTATACTATATACTACTCTATAGTAGGTAGCAGTACAAGTCACAGTAACCCAGTCGACGTGACTGGTGGTAGGTAGGGCTATGGCGGATTTGAGGTTCGGGGGGAGGGTAGGGGGGGCGGGGCTGGGGGAAGATGGTTATGTTTGAAGGAGACCAAAATGACTTGCACTATAGGGGAAGGTCCCTTTTCTGGAAGGAAAGGAAGAGATGATTCAAGGATGTATTGTTTATATATTCAAGCTGTGCGCCTCTCGAAGTAGGGATTATTCCCCCCCCCACCACCACCCCTTTCAATAGATGTCTCCGTTTTCTTGTGTCATTCTTAATGGGGGGGGGGGGGGTGGAACGACGAGATCACCATAATAAACAGCGGTTTTGCGTTCTCCCCCCATTCGAGCAAAGCTACGGTACTTTTGACGCGAGTTGCCAGGTAGGGTTTATGCCTGTCTTCTTGATGTCAGCTGATAGCACGCTATACTAGGGATGATGGCGGGAAGGGGAAGGGGGGCAGCTGAGGGGGAGATTGCTCCCCTGCCACATTATAAGCATTCCTAGGACCTTGCTAAGAGATGGCCTTCCTTTTCTTTGGCTGTTTATGCGTTACAAATGTAAATCTCGTTCCTTACACATCGAACTATAGTATAAACTTTGTGATTTGGAAAGAGTTGACTGAAATATAGAAATTGTGTGGTTTATTGTGTTAAAATCCCTTACAGCTTTTGTGACATTTTGATGGATATTCCCTAAGACATTAAGAAATTTGCAGATGCATAGTTTAATTTCTGTGAGATAAAAAAAAATTCTTCAGGTGAAGCATTAAGAAGCAATTTCTTAAAAAAATGTATTTTTCCACCGAATGGTTAGGAGGAAGTGGAACTGGCCGACTGTTGAACAGTTAATTAAACTTTATTTATATAAATATAGAAACACGAATAACCCGTATTGGAAGGCGTTTTGTAACCCGATTCGAGGCAATGTATAAATTGGAAGGTGGGGTCATAAACCCCGAGAGAGAGAGAGAGAGAGAGAGAGAGAGAATTATACCAGGTGGTTACACTTCAAGTGTGGGTGAACGGGACTTTTGGGGAGTGAGTTTTTCGTCATTTCAAGGTTTTTTGTTTGATTTTGTTACAGCAAAAAACCAAGTTCTGATTGAAGATCGTTTATTTTATATATATATATATATATATATATATATATATATATATATATGTGTGTGTGTGTATATTGTAAAGCCTTTTTGTCGGAAATTATAATTCTGTAACTTCAACAGCATTCTGCTCTTAAACTATGTGAATGAACCAAAGGGTCTTCTCAGAATATGTATTGCATGTCACATTGATCATTTATTTCTGGGAATTTTTTTTTTTTTCTAAATCATTGTTTCGAAAACACACCACATTCTCCTCCCTAATTTCCTGTTTCGTTTCCCGAAGCCTAAAGGGGCAAGACCGGATATTAGATCAATAGAAAAACTTGCTTATGAGAGAGAGAGAGAGAGAGAGAGAAGGGGGCTTGGGAATAGGAAAACCTAGCATAGGACGAAAGCCGAGTATTAGGCATCTTGCAAAATAATGGCGATGGAGGGATGATGATGATGTTGGCCGGGAGCGAAAGTTCCGAGGTCTACGACCCAACCCTCCTCCTCGTCTGGTTGGCACAGTTCATGCATGGGAGACGGTGTCGCCCGATTGGTTGGGTAGATGACGGGAGGGGGGAGAGTTGAGACAGTTCCGGTGTCGTCGTGTGCGTGTTTGAGTCGAGTGACTGGAGTCCCCCCCCCCTCTTTGGGAAAGGGAATGTGTGAGACACGTTGTCTTCGACCATCAACCCCTGGAGGCAAAATTTCTAAGAATTTGGGAATAACGGGTCACAGGGTGCATGTTATACGTAGTCTGTATTGCAGTTCAGTTGCACGTGTTTCCTATCTCCTTCCTTCGAGGTGGAGGAGGAGAACTCGGCCAGTAGTGGGCGGAGGAGGCTGGGTTGAGTGGGTCCTGGGTTAAGCCGAGGGTTTATTTAATCTTTTCCGTTCAGCCCGAGCTGTCGTAAGTCTTACGTACATAACGTTCGTTCCAGAATGGAATGGGTAAGAAGGGAGGGAAGGGTTGGTACCCCTTTGCCAAATGGTGTGTCTGTGTAACCTTTGAAGGAGCCAAAATTCTCGGGCGCGAGGTGCCAAGTATCACAGATGCTGTGGTATGCGCATGCCAAATGCAGGAGCCAGTTGAATATACTCCGTGCATTTCTCTAGATTTTAGGTGGAATTTGATGTGAATAGTATGCTTTGAATTCAAATTTACTTTAAGTTATCACCTCTGTATGGTGATTACTTTAAGTTATCACCTCTGTATTTTTCACCAGCATGCGCAGTTTAGGTGGCGTCTTCATTTATATTTTATTTTTTTTTCGAGTATCGTTAAATTACTTTTAACATTTAATATACCCTATTTCAGGAATAGTATTTCCAAAGTTTAAGTAAATATTGTTCTAGTTTATTTGTTATATATGGAGATTGCTTTGTTCGTTCCAGTGGTTGATTCATTTCATTTATATTTCCCAAGCTACAAAGATATTCAGAAATAGCTTAACATGTGCCCAAGTCATTTATATTTTTTAATCTTTTATTAGAAAAATATCAGTCATTATATAACACGTAGGTTGTTACAAAATATTACAAAATTAAATATGCATACAATATTAACAGTTACTATTGGTTAGAAAAAATTGCAATAAAAATCAATTTACATTTTTTCAAAATAGATCTTCAATTTTTTCTGTAAATAAATTTCTTAACAGCCACCTGTCATAAGTTAGTTTACTTTTAACATAGTTACACGTTTCTTCTTTTGTGTATTTGTTCCTCTTACTAATCCAGACTGCATATTATATGTCTAACAATCATTATTATAGCACTATTCCGGTCTTCTTTGAAATTCTTCAACTAATGGCTTCCTGTGCACTTCAGTATTTTTGTCTTGTAGTTAGTAGTCTGGCAGTCGTTTCATGAATAATTTTTGCTCCCCTGTATCCTGTGGATTGACTGTGGTTTTATCTATTTCATCATACATTTTTATTAGTATTTCCCTTACTTTATTTCTTATAAGTTATTCAGTAGAATTTTAGTAAATAGATATCGCAACATCAAAGTACCATTAGTTACCAGGAACTGGTACATTTCCTATAAGTGATATAAGTAGGTAAACAGACAACTAATCTTCAGGATACACTGTCACAATGAGAGAGAGAGAGAGAGAGAGTCGTCTTTCCTGTTTCCCGCCAAGACAGTCAGCGAGCGACGTTTGGTTCAAAGTGCTCGAATTTCCCGCCAAGGATATCCGTCCGTCCTGTTTCGGCGTCTTGGGAAGCCAGTCGGCTGCAGAAATGTCGTTATTTTATGCATAGTATATATATCACCTTTTATGCTTTCCTCCTCCTCCAACACTTGGCTGTGCACCTGGTGTGACCGGTGCTGTGATCCTAGGACACACCTGCACGGGCGTGTTTCGAATATGTATGTGTGTGCGTGTGTGTGTGTTTAGTAGTTTGACATTCCTTTGTTTTTCTGCCCTTCAGATAACCAATGTCGTAATTATAAAGGCGTTTGTGTGATGTTTGGTCACGAGGTGTCGTGGAATATAAGTGCGGTTTGGTTAAACGGATTTTCGCCATGTAATCAAGTGTTCTCATCGGCAGTTTCGTATCGTGGGGACTTCGCACGGTAATTCTTGTTTGTATATAAGATTTATCATACGTTTCAAGATATGGGCTTTCAATAATAGTCTGTGCCATGTCTTTATGGACTTTCTATTATTGTGTGTGCCATATCTTTTATATGAGGAGTGCGCGAGAGAATTGAATGGATGCTGAATTCGAAAATATCAGTTCGTATCCCCGACCACAAAGTACGATTGAGAATGAGAACTTTTGCCCCAGTTCACCCGACTGGTGGTGGTGTGTTGGTAACCCGTATTTTGATCTGGAAGGAGATTAATCGACTGTATTCAGACGTGCCGTTACATTGGTTTACAGTCTTACGGGACCAGTGCTAAGTATAAGAGGACTGTTATTATTATTATTATTATAATAGTCGAAACGTTAAGACCATGGCCTCCTGAAAGAGTGAACTTTCACTCTCGGTTTTCTTCTTCTTCCATCACTCCACGTGGTCGATGCCGGGCTGGGAAGCGTGGCAGGTGTGTGTGTATGTGTGTTTTTGTGTGCGTGTAACCGTGTACGTGTTCGTCCGCTCGTCCATTCAAGGAAGAGGAAAGGAGCTTCCCTTACCTTTCAAAATTTTTATGGTCGTTGATAACCCGTTTTTCCTCTCTTATTTTTCTTTTGTTAAGGGTCCCCGGGTTTTACACCAGGTGGGTCTGTCTGTCTGTCTGCTCGTCTAGGCTAGGTTTGTCATGTCATATATGTGTATATATATAGTGATTGCTTAAATAGGAAATGAAAAGCTGGCCCAGTTCTAGGTGACTAATGGTTCTTGTGATTTTGCGATATCTTTTCATTCTTCCTCTTTTATCATATCCTGTTTCAGACCTTGTTTTTAGTTTATTTAGTTTCATATCTTCAGACGCATCCTTATGTACGAGGGTTCCTCTTTGTTGTAAACTGGTGTACAGATTAATGTATTGGGGAGGCTGACATTTGTTGCGGAAACCATTTATTTGAACGATAAGAATTAGAATTGAGAAATTATTACCTTACGCCCACAATTACAAGTGTGTCACTCAGCACGTGACCTAGAGTTTGATTTTAGAGGTGATTGGAACGATTTTTTTTTTTTTATAGTCTGTATTTCTATCAGTATAGCCTCTGTTTTTATAATATGAAAATTTTTTTGTATTTCTATCAGTATAGCCTGTTTTTATAATATGAAAATTTTTTAATTTTGAATTAATTGTAAAATATGAACATGCATTTCAATAAGTGAACAAATATCTTAAAAGGTGAAAATATATTTCAAAATGTAAACATGGTTTGAACTGTGATTTTTTGAAATTTTAACATTATTAATATGTGAACATGCATATCAAATTGTGAATATTTTTAAAGATATGAATACGTTTTGAAACGTGAACATTTTTTTTTTAAATAAACACGTGTTGGCCATCGGGTGCAATGATATCATGCCTTTGACAGAGGGCTCTGTGCCACGTATGTGTGTTCCAACTCAGGATAAACAGCTGTTTTGCAGATGCACCCTCGCACAAGTGTTCGGAAGGTGTATATATGTGTATCTTCGTGTACCACCACCACACTCCTGATTACTGGAAGTTGTCCACGTTGCCATGTCTGTCCGTGGGGTGGAAGAATTGAAATTGTCTTAGAATGATGATGGATGACGTGCGTTATATTAATATTATTTCATGATTTCTTTTTGTTTTTTCATTGAGCTTAAATTCCGTATTAGCCCTTCATTTGAAATAATATCAGGTTGAAATGCATTCTTAGACGAATGCGCCTCGCTGTCGAACTTCTCAGTTCCCAAGGGCCTTTATTCCTGACACTTTTGAACTGTGGAACGAGGAGCCTCCCTGAGGATGTCGTGCAGTTGGGACTTCAGAGGTTCACACGAAGGTGTAATGCATCACTACCTAAACACCATTCTCCTTGCATTTTGGCAATGCACTACTTACATTTTTTCTATTCATTTATTAATATGTTAATGTTTTCTGTTTTGATAAGTGATTTCTTTATTCTGTATATACTTCCCCATTACCTTTGTTAATCCTCCTTATGAACTGCTTAATATTCTTTGGAAGCTTGAATGTCAAGTCATTGACCCCTGTGGCGTGCTTGTTCCATATGAATAGGGTTCATCTTCTCTTCTCAATAATAATGATAATAATAATGTGCCATTAAAAAGGGGAAATGTATATTTACCAAGGTATTCAAATGTGATAAGCAGTCGACCGGAATATATTCACATTTTCCTATTTCAAATGGCATGACTAACCCAACCACTTTCGCCTAGCCCTGCTAGTAGGTTCACATGTGCACGGAGAGAGAGAGAGAGAGAGATTTTCTTTTGTTTGATGTACTAGCTAGACTTAATTTCGTTTAGTAGCGGATGTGACAGTTGCGTCTTGACTTGCAATAACCGGAAGTCGCTCAGTCAACAAATCTGCAGCTGCTGAAGCTCTCTCTCTCTCTCTCTCTCTCTCTCTCTGGCCACGTGTGTGTGTTGTCTTGCCGGCATAAACACATCGGGTTTGTAAATGAGCTGAAATTGGGCCAATTCTCGACGTTGAATGGGTGCGGTAGAGGAGGAGGAGGAGGAGGAGGATACTTCCGCATATCTAGGTTTCTGTAGAAGTGGTATGTTGTTTAAAGTTAGCCATAATCGTGCTTCTGGCAGCGCAACAGCACAGGCCACCGCGACCGGCTTGAGACTTTCATGGGCCGCGGCTCATACAGGATTAGGTATACCGAGACCACCGAGAGATTGATCTATTAATTTTCGGTGCCAGAGATTATTATAAGCTGTACAGAAAACTAGATTGCACATTTGTTACTGTATTTTCTTAATTGCCTTTATCTCCTTCAACCTGCTAATGTTTTATTTATTTCAAGCGACTCCTGCCAGAAAAAAAAACAAAGGAGGTAGGTAACGTCTTCACAACAGCAGCTGCTGGTTATGATAACAGCAGTTGTTTTTGAACCTTTTTTTTTATTTTTTTTATTTGCGATCCGTTGTCGAGATGGCAGGTGCTGATAAGGGCAGATTTTGTCATAATGTGATGCTGATGTTATCGTTCGTTTCTGCCGTTTGTTTGTTATCTGTTTCCTGATTGGGTCATCTGTCATCGTCTGACGTATTGTGGTTAGAATGTGTTCGACTGTATGTATATTTGTATGTTTTTTTTTTTCATTTTCATTTTATTTATTTATTTTTTGGTTCGTGTACGGTTAGTACACGATTTGTCAGAGGTTGTATCTGCGTATTACACTTCTTATATATGTGTATGTATTGTATGTATATGTATATATATATATATATATATATATATTTAGTATAATATATATAGTAATATATAAATTGTATGTATATATATATAGTGTAATTATATATATATATATATATATATATATATATATATATATTACAGAGAGAGAGAGAGAGAGAGAGGAATATCATGTTCTACCCTCAATCGACTTCGTCTTGATCCAAAGGCAAGGAGGAGGAGGAGGAGGCCTCTGTTCCCATTGATTCAGATGCTGTAACAAGCACAAGCCATCCTTGGAGGGAGGCCAGTGGTTGGTCTGTACCTTCTGGTGGCTGTCCTTTCATTCCTTCCTTCCTACGGCCGCCGCAGCTGTTGCTGTCGAAGGTATAGCAAGGGGTTGGGGTTGGGGTGTGGGGGAGGGGAAAGAAAATATGT
>NC_087206.1:122500-185000 GCF_015104395.2 Macrobrachium nipponense | reverse complement strand
AACCTTTTTTCTGGAGGAGGTATTGAAACTTGAATTTCATTGAGCCCGAACAGAGAAAAGATAAGTAGGGAAGGAATGAAACAGTATAGGCTAAATCTCACATAGCTTCAAAAATTTATTTTATTTGACCTCTTTTTAAGGAATAAAGTATTAGTATCTAGTAAATGTAGTATTTTGAGTTCATATTTCATGTCATTAACACCTTTGTCGGTTGCCAACAATTGGAAAATGTTAATGTAACTAATGATTACTGTGACACGACGTAAGTTTTGAGTTCATACGAGAGGGAAAGGTTAAACACCTCTTCATGTCTCAGTAAAGATTAAGGTTAATTTGCCAGAAAATTTGCTTGATCAGTGGAAAGCAAAGCTTGTTTTTGTGTATATACTGCTAACTCGAAAAGTCAATAAGCAAACGTGTTTCCCTTGCGAGTGAAAGCAAGCACACACGAGAGCAAAGTTGACTTGTTAACCAATCAATCAAAGAGAGAGAGAGAGAGAGATACAGAGAGTAAGGGGGGGGGGGGTAAGGCTGTAGACCCGAGAATGCTGTATTATTGTTGAGTAATTGGGTCTGTATGTTGGTGGAATGCCAGATGGGTACCGGTCTAATAGCCACTGGCTAACAGGCGGACGTGTCTACTTCACCAGACATGACTAGAAGAGAGAGAGAGAGAGAGATATGCTTGCAAATATAGGCGGAGATAGGATGGCATTGAAAGTAGTTTATTTTGACAGTGGCGTTCACTGAGAAAAAGGTACCTAGCAACCCGTCCAGGACGTAACATGGCATTCTGAACAGTTTAAGGAGACGTCATAGGGAGAAGGGCTATCTATGTCAGGTTAGGCCTATGTTTTTCCTTGATGGCCTATATCCTGGAAACGTTCAGGTCTGTTTACCCTGTGTGTGTGGTTCGTAGCCTAGTCATGTGAACTGCAACCCCTATACTTAAGGAACAAGCCCACCAAAAGAAATTAAGTTTCAAAGGAATGTGTGTTAATTAGAAAGGAGTAACAGAAGGTATTGGGGAATTTAATCCCAACTACCAATCGTAAACGTAATGCATTAGAAGAGCTCTGTTAAAAGATGAATGGTAAAGGACGAAGTTCTGAACCACATTCGACTTTGAAATTTGCGAGGCAAAATCATTTCCCCCAACCGGTTCATTCCTCACGTTCAGGCGCTGATATATAAGTAGTACAGATTCGCCTGGGTATTCGGCAGTTTTTGAGATAAAATATTTAAAAATGTATCTCTTCAATGTAACGTAACCTAGTAGTGATATGTCACACCGGTCAGCCAGCAAGGATCGATGAAAACGAAACGGCTGACACTGGAATTTCTCTTGTCTGAAGTGGCTGTGAGAGAGATTAAGTTATGAAAGGGGTGTTTTAAAGAGTAGTCAGACTGGTGGTACAAGGGGGTGGGCCTGATAGCAGATATGATTACACTCAGTGTGCGCGCGTGTGTGTGTTATATAGCAAAGATCCCCGTTGGCAGACTTAAAAGCTTTTCAGTTTTACGTTCTGCACTCGTAGATTTAAAGCTTTTCAGTTTTACGTTCTGCACTCGTAGACTTAAATCTCACGCAATGGCAGTAGACCGATGTTGGGTAAGGGAGGTTGAATGAATTGGTGCTGTAAACGGATGCGAAAGGAATAAAGAGGGAGAAATTGTTGATGATGTCGATTATGATGATGATGATGATGATGACGAGGAGGATGGCGAGGCATGATGGTGGTGGTTGGTGGTGGCAGTGGTGGTGGTGTTAGTTCGACGGCCATGCCAGCGATGGCTTCAAGGCCGCTCGCTGCACAGGCATACACATCGGGGGAACGCCCGCCTTATGCGCACACACACACACCATCCTTCTCTCTCTCTCTCTCTCTCTCTCTTTCTCTCTCTCGTGTCCTCACACCTATGTTGATGTACCTTCGAAGGAAGGTGCGACCCTCATGGACACAGTCATTCACCTTTGGCATTTAGGCATTGTTTATTCCCAACTTCGTCAGGTTCTATAGCATCATTCCTTATGAATAAGTTTCTTTGTTTTTTTCACTCGCGGCTGGAAACAGGCAATATTTGGTAGTATTGGTCTTGCCAGTGAAGTCAGACATTGAAATTCCCGTCTGAGCATTGAAAGGAGATAATACAGAGGGTCATTGTACTGGGGAACCTCATTGCCCTTGTGCGAAGTGGTAGTACAGTTTTTTTCCACTTCGGTTCTTCATCACGAAATAATTTTTTTTCTTTTTTCTTTAGAATACTGTGTCAGTTTTCTCTGAATAGTATTCCTATATTTTGTTATATACTACTGTAATGTGCCTCATTACTGACTGTGCATTATACTGAAAAACAACCGATTCGTAATATGTGTATATTGGTTTTGTTCTTGTAGTGGGAACTTGAACTCGTGATTTAACTATAATTTTATATATTATTATTATATTACCAGGGGCAGGACTGTATTGGCATTATTTGCTTCAAGAAATTAACATTTAAGGGAATGTTTCTAGTGTCATGCCATTGTAACATGTTTAACGCGTTGAAATAATATTGTGGTGTGGTATATTTATCAGTCACTGTGACCCCCTGGTATGGAAGACTCACACCAGCAGTCATACTACTCATTTATTATAAATTTAAAATGCTGTACGGTATTTGGCTGCATATTTCTTGTCTCGACACCGCACGCCGGTTGGCAATGTCATTATTTATCGATGTTGTCAGTGTCATTGTCATTTGATGGTGTCAAGGGGTTATTTTAAATTGGTCTCACCCGGTTGCTGACGCACTTTTGATTTCTGCAACATTTGGTTCAGGGAACTTTTAATGGAACTTTACATTTGCTTGGAATTGTAGTTCAGTGTGATTCCTCGCCCTACAGTTAATACCGTTAATACTGTATAAGAAGCATTTTCAGACACGAATTTTGACCGTTTATAGTTTTATCTGTTGAGAGAGAGAGAGAGAGAGAGAGAGAGAGAGAGAGAGAGAGAGAGAGAGAGACTTTACGTAATTTTCTTCCAAGAGATTAGTAGAATCCTCTTGCCGGTGAATCTTCAAAAGCTGTCGTAATTGCAGCTGCTTGCTCAGATCAAATGTAGACGTGGACTGTATTTGCAATGTGTAATATAATGTATAGAGTTGTATAGTAGGAGTATACATGAACGTGTATATGCGTATATCCGTATGGTCTCAGTATTATTATAAACAATGTCCGTCTGTCCATCTTCGTCGGCACCTCCATCGATTCCATAGGGGCCTCAAGAAGTACCCAGCTGAGATTCCAGCTCTCTCTCTCTCTCTCTCTCTCTCTCTCTCTCTCTCTCTCTCAGTTTGTGTGGGTAGATGTGGCAACGTCGCGCTGGAGTTAAGGGACCGGATGTGGCCGAGTTGCCGGGGTGATGACGTCACTGGCCACGCGTGTCCTGCCATGTGCAGCTGCAGTCACTGCTGCTGCTCTGCTTCTGCTGCCTTCTCCTTCTCCTTCTCTCCTTCTGCTGTCGTTGTCTGCTGGTTTTTATTAGCCCTTCGGTCTGGGAGTGATTTTTCATTTGTTGCCAAGTTAACCTATTTGTTTTGGATTGGTTTTGTAGGTCTATAGGGTTTTCGGTTGTCCGTACGTGCTTGCATTCCTTGTGTCTGGAAGCGGCAGAAAGCACTGTAGTCTTCTCGACTTGTATAGAAGGAAGAAGAAGAAGAAGAATGCATTCGTATTTGACAAATAACTCGTAGAAGCATTTCTTCTGATTAATTATTCATATTCCCACGTTACATTCCTTAGAGATCCCGTTACATGTTGCATACCTGATCTTTGGCGTTTCATTCTATTGATTTGGAGTAGTAGATCATGTAAGTTTAATGCTCTCTCTCTCTCTCTCTCTTCTCTCTCTCTCTCTCTCCTCTCTCTCCTTAACTGTGAGAAAGGTCATGCCGTCTCGAAAGCTTGAACCGTTACCAGTTTATTCTTTCCGTTTTTTCTCTCCCTCTCTCTCTCTCTGCTTGCATGGAATGCACAATGTGAAAGCACTGTGTGATGGGGCCAGTTTGCAATTTAATGGCTTTATGGCACATACACTTACAGTACGGGAGACAGTCCCATGTTTCATGTTAATTCTGCGCCGTATTCTTGAATAATTGGCATTTTTTTTCCAGAGATGCGTGCCCTTCTTGGTATGTCAAATTCTGCGTTCCAATAGTCTTACTCATGTGTGCTTGGCATGCAAGAGAGTAAAAAAATTTTTAATTTAGAGTGGTAATATATGTTTGTAAATTGAATTGTAAGAATTGTATACTAACATTAGTTGACATGTGAGCGGTTGCTTTTAAAATCTTTAATTTTGCCCACGGGTGTTTTTTAGTTTCTTTAAAGTGAATTGGACCTTTTGTTAATCCTGTATTGTCAGTTCGTATATGCTCACCTGTACTTTTTTTTTTTATTATTATTACCAGTCTTAAGTAAAGTGTCTTTAACACCGAAAGATCTCGACAGTTCTCGTGTTTTCATTTTCCTCCTCGGAATTACCTTTATTTTGACATTTGTGTATGTGTGGAAGGTACATAGGTATACTGAAATTTCCACCGACAGTGACAGTCTCGTGAAAAGCGAGTTCGCATCTTAAGTAAAAATAGAATCCGGTTGTAATTAGATTGCACTCAAACCCTTTCGTCAGTAGGAGTCACGAGTAAGACTTACATCTTGCTCACGTGCAGTCCTGAATATTGATTCGGGAATTATCCACCTCTATAGAATTTCTCCTTAGCTTGGTTGCAATGACTGTGGTTTGGTTGTTTCCAGGTGACCATTTACATTGACTTCCAGTGACGTTGGTTATTCTTTACCTATATATCCGCCTTGGTGTCTTTAGAACGGTTTAACGGATTTTGATGGAGACTCCTCTTTTCGTGGGGTGCTCTCTGAAAATACTCGACCTGTGAGTGACATTTGTAGACATTTTTGTATGTTAATATTTTTGTAGAAATATTCATTTGCTTGGATCTGACGAATGTAAAATGAAACATATCGCATAATTGATATTTTATGTCGACTTTTTTTGGGGGGCAAATGTTACGTGGTTGCAATTTTACCTGTAAGGTTAGCTAACTTTTAACTTTTTTACAGCCATTGGTTCATCCGTGCTAGTTTTAATAATGCATAAACAAGTGAAAATCTAAAATAGTGACCAAGATAAGTAGACAGCTCTAGAAATGCTGCTTAAAAAAAGGCAATTCGATATATAAGTGAAAAGTATCAATCTGTCTTGCCTATGGATCAATTGTAGAAGGAATTAGGCAACACAACTGCCCCAAGGCTTCATAGACGTGAAAAAATAAAGAAAACCCTGTCCTTTGGATATCCAAAGTAGGTGCTAAAGAGCTAGAGCTAGACGACTCAGATCCGCATGATGGATTTTTTTGTAGTCTCATTAGTAAAAATCTTCACGCATTTCGGTACTTCTGCCGCTGCTTCTGCCCTTGGGTTAGCGCATTACGTGCACTTTTGCATGGCAAGGCACACCTAAGGTCCTTCACACGCGTTTAGTAATTGCATTCCAGCAGACGCTGGTCTAGCGGCAAAAAGCCAAGAAGAAGAAGAAGAAGAAGAAGGTGGAGGAACTGCTCAATCCAGACTTGGCTCTTGCATTCGTTTTCCCCAGTCTCGCCGTTAGTGAAAGCACATACAGGTTACTCGTGTGTGTGTGCGTGTGTGTGTGTGTGTGTGTATGTGCATTTTTGCATGGAGCTCATGCTCAACTTTGTTGAGTCCTCCCTCCCTCGCTATCTCGCGCGCTGGAAAAGAAAAGAAAAAAAAAAGAATTAAACATGTAAAAATGCGCAATGTTTGATTCGTAGCACAGAACTGTGTTAAGTAACTTTGCTTTGTCTGTTCGTGTGATATATCCTGTTGAATTAGATGGCTTCTAATGCTTTAAAATTCTATATATTTACAGTTTGTGGTTAGGCTGTTTCCTCATCCTCCCAGTACACACACACACACACACACACACACACACATATATATTATATATATATATATATATATATATATAATATATATAATCGTTTTGAAGTCCGAATTTTGTGTAATGTTTTAATTGAATAAATGAATATTTTTAAAGATTTAACAATGACGCACGGCCTTGAAACGCTGGCAACAAAGTTCCGTTTTGGGTATAGTATAGTATAATTATATGTATATATTTATTACTTGAGTACGCGAAGGTTGTACTATATGTCTCGATGTGGTTGTTGCGCCTTGTGACTGCGTGAGATGACTTTCTTCTGTACGTGATTTTGGCGCAGAAGAAAGGATCTTAAACGTCTTTTGGGGTACGGGACTGACTAACTGGCTTGATGATGGTCACGTTGAGATCAGGGAGAATGGGATGCCTCAAGGTAGCCCCCCCCCCTCCCCTCCACTATCCTAGCCGTCATCTACCCCCCCCCTTTCTTCTCCCAACCACCACCATTAGCTTACTAAGTGTATCCTGGCTATAATGTCTTTTTTTTTTTTTCTTTCTTTTTCGCCTTGATCCGATTTACCACGATGAGATAGTTAGCATTCTCTCTCTCTCTCTCTCTCTCTCTCTCTCTCTCTCTCTCTCTCTCTAAGTTGATTAAGATGTGTATTATTGTCATCACTGGGCTTGTCATATTCTTGAATAGCTACGTGATGTAATAGCGCTATGATTCTCTCTCTCTCTCTCTCTCTTCTCTGTAACATTATGATAATATAATGGAATTTATGCATTCGCTTTTATGGATCTGTAACTGACTTTCTTTCTCTCTCTCTCTCTCTCTCTCTCTCTCTCTCTCTCTCTCTCTCTCTCTCTGTAACATTATGGTACTCTATTTGAGTTTATGCTGTCTCTTCTACGTGACGTAGAAGAGACATGAGTTCCTGCGTTGGAGACGTACCATGGTGAGTGTCTCATGTTGCGTCATTGTGACGTCAAAGTATACCGTAGGGAAAGCCACTTTTCAGGAAATTCGGAAATGACACAGAAGCAGAAAATAATATACAAAGAGGGTGTTTCTGCGTGTTTTTTTTTTTTTTCGCGTTTTCCACCAATTGTCTTTGGAGGGGTTTCCCGTCGGCGTTACAGTTTCTTAAATATATAGGCTGGTGGAGTGAATAGGCATTTTAAGTAGCCACAAAAACTGACGCACTCACAGTTAGATTTAGGCCTGGTAATTTTCATTGTTAGAGTGAATGAATATGTAAGTAGCAGCCAGGACTAACAACATAAATTTGCTTCTTTTCAAGAATCGTGGACTATTTCTAAAGCCATGTTTGATTTTCCTTTGCGTTGCAGCTGTTTTGGAGAATTTTGGAAGAAGTTTTTACACAGTCGATAAGCTGAGCACAAACAAAGCCATAAGCGCGCACACACACACACACACACACACACACACCTGTAAAGTTGAATCATAGACTTGCATCGCATCGAATGGGTTTGTGTCTCCTTCGCACCAATCGCTAAACATCCCAAATTCTTCGACGGCCGCAAAATCAAGAGAAACTGTCAAAATGTAATTGGAAAGAAGTGTAAAACACCGTTTGGGGCATCAGTGACATCACGTGATCACTGATTTAATTTTAGGGTTAATGGGTCAAGGCGTGGTGTGGAACTCTCTGGATCTTGGGTGCGTTCGTTCGTGGGATTTTGTGGCAGCTTTATTTAATAAAATAGCTTATCTCATCAACCGACTGGTTCTCTCTCTCTCTCTCTCTCTCTCTCTAGGGTGGGTTGTCGTGCTGAAAATTCGGTTATGGTTAATCCAAGCTCATAAGCTGACTGACTTAGTCATGTGATTTTCCTCTCTCTCTCTCTCTCTCTCTCTCTCTCTCTCTCTCTCTAGGGTTACCGTGCAGATTGTTAATTTGTTCCTTGAGGTATATATCTTTGTTTTGAAGTCAATTTAAAAGTGTCAGATTAAACAAAATAATAATAATAATAATAAAGGAAGTGTTTGACATCAGCCTGTGGTGACTAGAGTACCACAGCAGTGTTATGGGAAGCATGTGATGATGATGAAAGGCAAAGTAACGGGTTCCACAGCATTGTTGTTTAATGACAGATGCTCGTTTTTCTAGGTCGAATAACTGTTAATTATCCCCCCTCATGCACGGTTAATGATGTCCGCTGTCAGAAATCTGGGGAACGTGGGAAGTAAGTGTGTCTGTGTATTTTATTTTTCCATTTATCCATTTTTTTCTGTTTTTAATAAATGATCTCTTCTTTCTGTATTTCCCTTTACGTTCTGTTACTTCTTTCAAATGAACACCTTAATATTCTTTGGAAGCTTGAACATCAAGCCAGTGGCCCCTGTGGTGGTGGGCTTGTTTTATATGTAGGAGTTCCATCTTTTGAATATATAATAATAGTATTGATAGCTAACTGTCTATATAATACACACACACCACACACAGTAGCCCCAGAATCCCAGATAAATTGGTCTTCTGCACACAGCTTACATAACTGTTTTTCACGAAGCTTACTCCGCTCTACACCTGCAACTTTGTCAAGTGAGAGTCTGTGTCATTTGAAATCTCGCCGATGTTATTCAGTATTTTTATTTATTTATTCTTTTTATTTCGTGCTCCAGTTGTGAAGAATTAAACTTAAAGTTAGAGGGTCGCAGTGGTGTTAAGATAACGATTTATCTAATCATAGGCAGATTACTCTTCAAGCCGAGATACACCACTCACAGATCTGTGACAATACACACACGAGAGTGAGAGAGAGAGAGAGAAGTTTAGGTCAGTTTTGTAACACGCAGTATTCCTACGTACTTAGATACGAGTTCATGTGATATTCAAACTGAATTTGGGGGGAAGTGTAGACTATACCTAACACCAGGAGGGTAGGAGGAGGGGGGGAGGCGAGGGTGGTTTTACCTAAGGACTCTCTCTCTCTCTCTCTCTCTCTCTCTCTCTCTCTCTCTCTCTCTCTCTCTTGCCGCTTCATTCGTTCGCCAAAAACACCGTTGTATGACCTACAATACATTAGGGGACTTAAGCGAGACGGGCTTGTATCAGGCACATGTGTGATTTCGGTATAGTTTTGAAAGCTTGGACCATTGGGGATACGAGAGTGAGAAAGAGAGAGAGAGAGAGAGAGAGGGACTCACGATTGATTTAAATCTTCCCGTAGACGTGGCAACGTTGCAACTGTCTGTCTTTTAGATTGCCGGGGAGGGAATAGCACTCTCCGGGTATTACGGTCGTCGGGCAAAATGTGTCTCCACACAGTCCTCCACTTTTGGAGATGGGTCGCCCATATTGCCCACGATGCTAATCAAAAGGGGCTGTAGAGGGTATACGGAGTTCCTAAGGAAACTGTCTTCAGGTTCAGTCTCTCCATAACGTAGTAAATAACGGGGTTAGGCTGGATGTAACAGTATTGCCAGTCGTTCGTTACGTGTGTGTTATTTGCGAGGCTCTTCCCTCTCCCATCCCGATCGTACCTTCGAAGCCCGGGAGAGGGAGAGAGAGAGAGAAAAGCGGTAGCTGGCAACTCCTCCTTTTTAAGAGAGGTGTTGGCACTTGTTTTTGTATGTTTTAGGTGCTGAATTTTCCTGTGTGTGGCGGCTTTTGGTGACGAGAAGCTTCGCTGTCAACCCAGCCTGGCATTTTGCTTATTTATAATACTTATAATAACCTTGAGGTCTCCGGCTAAGGTCATAATTTTAATATTTCTTGCATACAAGTACATCCAGCAAGTTCGGTTTGCGGTCCAACTGCCACAGGCGGTCATGGATGGGGTTTTGTGGGGGGGGGTGGGGGGGGGGGGGGGGGGTTGCTGGTGAGGTTGACTGGGAGGGGTTAGGGTGATCGGGGGGAGGGGGTGGGGGGGGGCATAGTGGGATTAGGTGGAAGGTGGGGTTGCTCAGAAATCCAGGATCAGGTTTTAAAAATTCAACTTCGTTGATGTGGTTATTTTTTTTTCCCTAACTTATAGTGGACGGTTGGTTGTTATTGCTTGGATAATCACAGAATGATATTGATGTTATTGTTGATGTTTGCGAAAGTTTTAGGATTCTTTTCCTCTATTGATTCATTTATACTTTTTATATATTATCTCTCGATATTGCCACTTTAAAATGAAGATAATTACGATTTTTTTTTTTTTTTTTTTTTTTTTTTTGTTTTTTTTTTTTTTTTTTTTTTTTTTTTTTTTACAAAATTAAGATAATTACGAGATGTTTACTTATTAGTATCCCTTGAAGACTTCCCCGTACCCTTTCATAACCACCCTTGTGACGAAGTAGTGTTCTCTCGGGCATGCGTGCGCACGTAAAGGCCAGGGGTGTTGAATTCCAAGGGCACGTAAAGTACGTAATATTGTTTCAGTCAGTGGAATGCGGTTTGCATCCGATCAGAAGACATTGAATGAAGAGTTGCCTTGAATACCTCGTTAATTTCACTGGCATATTCTTCGTTAGTCATGAAATCCTTTTCAGAATTCGGAAGATTTATTTTTTATAACATTCTTTTAGGTTCCGGAATTCGTGGTTTGTTGTATCTTTTGCTTTTCACTCTCACAAATATTCAGAGATCTCAAGCCTCTGAAACTCCGCAAATCTTCAGAAATCTCCAGCCTCCAAAACTCCGCAAATCTTCAGAAATCTCCAGCCTCTGAAAATCCACAAATCTTCAGAGATCTCCAGCCTCTGAAACTCCACAAATCTTCAGAGATCTCCAGCCTCTGAAACTCCACAAATCTTCAGAGATCTCCAGCCTCTGAAACTCCACAAATCTTCAGAGATCGCCAGCCTTTGAAACCCCGCAAATCTTCAGAGATCTCCAGCCTCTGAAACTCCACAAATCTTCAGAATCTCCAGCCTCTGAAACTCCACAAATCTTCAGAGCTTTCCAGCTTCTTGAAACTCCACAAATCTTCAGAATCTCCAGCCTCTGAAACTCCACAAATCTTCAGAGATCTCCAGCCTCTGAAACTCCACAAATCTTCAGAGATCTCCAGCCTCTGAAACTCCACAAATCTTCAGAGATCTCCAGCCTCTGAAACTCCACAAATCTTCAGAAATCTCCAGCCTCTGAAACTCCACAAATCTTCAGAGATTTCCAGCCTCTGAAACCCCACAAATCTTCAGAGATCGCCAGCCTTTGAAAACCCAGAAACTTCAGAAATCTCCATCTCTGAACTCCACAAATCTTCAGAATCTCCAGCTCTGAAACTCCACAAATTCAGAGCATTTCCAGCTCTGAAACTCCACAAATCTTCAGAGATCTCCAGCCTCTGAAACTCCACAAATCTTCAGAGATCTCCGGCCTCTGAAACTTATCAAAGACAAGATGTATGAAGATGTAAATTTAGTGTCAATTGTCTTCGAAAGTAAGGTTTGAAATATGCCCGGGTTATTTCTCTTGCGTTGGTTAACTGTACCTTAGGAGTTGTAACCAGAATAAAACCGTTGATATTAATTAATCATTTGAACAATCCAGTACAGAAGATACATCATATCTTCAGATTGTTATTCTGCTAAAAAAAAATAATTTTCATTCTTTATGATATTGAAAAGGGAATTCATTTTTAACGTGTGTGGCGTTCAACGGAAGTAGGTCATGTGTGTTTATCAATGGCAACACTCAAATTTGAGTGACAGCAGCATTGCGTGTGTATTGGTCATATATTTTAATGCATTGTCTTGTAGATTTATCTTTATTATTCAGCCTTGTTAGTGTTCATTTGTTTTTTGTCAGCTGAATTTTATTATTATTATTATTATTATTATTATTATTATTATACAAGATAATGAAACTCAACCTTACCAATCCAAAGCCATGGAAAATAAGATCTGGTTTATAAGTGATTGTTTGAAGAACAAACTGTGTCCAAAACACATGATAGGATTATTATTATTATTATTAATATTATTATTATTATTATTATTATTATTATTATTATTATTATTATTATTATTATTATTATTATTGGTGAAATATGAATTTCTTTTGTAGTGCAACATCTTTGAGAGTTAAATGATTCAATCCTGAAGCAAAGAGCAGACCCCATGTTTGGCTATATATTTTCCTTTATACTGATTAGACTTGAGTATTTTCCAATGCAATAACCAGGATAAGTTTAATATTTTCCTGTATAATATTAAGGATATGTTGAATATTTTTCAATATAATATTCTATGTTGAATATTTTCTTATGATTTTCATGTATATTGAATATTTTTATATACTAATATTCATATAATATTCAGGATATGTTGAATATTTTCGTATAAATTTCATGTATATTAAATATTTTCCTATAGTATTCATATGTTGAATATTTTCAGATACTAATATCTATTCAGGATACTATGTTGAATATTTTTCCTATAATATTCAGGACGTGTTGACTACGTTCCTGTGATATATATTAAGTACTATATGTTGAATATTTTATATTGTAATACACAGGATATTTTCAGTAATTTACTGAATAATATTTACATGTCGAATATTTTTATATGATATTCACAGTATGTGACCAATTTTGCTTTAATATTCAGTAAAATTCGCAGTCGTGCCAAATTTGATTCCACAAAGAAAGATTGTTGCATCAGTCTTGGCTGAAGATGAAATTAGGTTGTGACCCATCTTTCCCCTAATTAATTCTGGGTGAAACGGAATACTCAAGCTTACCTACCTTGCCAGTTATTTACCAGACGGTTTTCCTCTATTAATAACCTACACCAGCTGTTTGCCTACGTGTTACTGAAGAAGCCACTGGCATTGCGTCCCGCGGTGGAGGTCGAAAATAAGCATCAAGGTTGCGAGTCTTAATGATCCCCCAGAAGAGAGAGAGAGAGAGAGAGAGAGAGAGAGAGAGAGAGAGAGAGAGAGAGAGAGAGAGAGACTGCATGGGCAGGTGAATGTCCTTGGTTCGTTTGGAGTCCAATCCTGCTGTCTCCCCTCGTCATGTCGCTGCTTCGGCTTTCGGTTGAAATTTATTTATTTATTTTGTTTTATTATTTTATTTATTATTTTATTTTTAGGTCTTTAAATGCAAGGTATGGGTAACACAGTTTGTTTCGTGTTGATCACACCTGTATTTTTGAATTGATTGTGAGGTTTGTAGGTGTGTGCTTTGCGTATCTGTCAGCTGGCTTCACTCTGGCACACATAAATAACACACACACACACACACACATGTGTTTAATATGTATGTACTGTATGTATATTATATACTTTTATAGTTTATATATACTATATATTATATATATATATATTATATATATTAATAGTAATATTATTATATATATATGCTTAAAAAATCACTGTAGATACACGTGACTTGATTAAATAAGCGAATCCCACAGGAAAATGATTGTCAGAAATCCAAGCGCTTTCGTCTTTACTCAGACATTGTCAAGGAGTTAATCATTAACCCCTTGACAATGTCTGAGTAAAGACGAATATATATATATATATTATAGCGTCTTAATATCCAATTCGCTCTACCTCGGAATTAATATATTTTCTTATATTATGTCTACCTCACATGTTGGCCGAGTCGGTTTATAAAGACCTCACTGAAGTGTCCTGATTTCTCCTCTGTGCGCTGGTTAGAATCCACGAGAGGACGAAATTTGTACCAGCCAAAAAATAAGAAAAATCGCCCTTCGGTTTACATGTTATATGAAATTATATATGAGTTCCGAGGTAGAGCGAATTGGATATTGAAGGACATTTGTAGCTTAATGCGTTTATATATGAATCACGGTGATGTGATAGAAATTCATATATATATATATATATATATATATATATATATATATATATATATATATATAGATAGATAGATAGATAGATATATAAAGATGATATAGTAAGATATAGTGTGTGTGTGTGTGTGTGTGTGTAGAGAGAGGAGAGAGAGAGAGAGAGAGAGAGAGAGAAAACATTGCTCTCATTAAAAAAAAGAAAGCTTGTATTTACATTCGTTTAAGGTAAATTTCATGTCGAGTCTTTGCGAAGTATCGCACATATATATGGGTACAAAATGGGCGTTGCACTTGCTATATATAGCCACTCTAGCTTATTTTGTCATCTTAATCACGCGCAGCGTAAAAAAATTTCATGCGTTGTGACGCCAGTTTTAGTGGCTATAATTGATCAGCAATCATTTGAAATTTCTCTTGCAAAAAAAAAAAAAAAAAAAAAAAAAAACTTAGTGTTTCTATTTATAAATTCCGGAGAGTTTGGAAAATGTAACTGGAAGATGACGTCCCTACTATCTTGGATCTTGCAAGTGGCACTACTGGAATTCATTTCTTCCAGTGATAGGCTTGTAGGGGAAAGTTCGTCGTACGAATGTTCCTGGTTTTGTTATAATTACAATGTGGGTTGGGAAAACTCGGGGGTCCGGGGGTTGGGTAGAAGGTGTAAGAAACTGAATTTTTGCGTACTTTGAATACGCAATCTGCCCCTGTCTATATATATATATATATATATTTATATTTGTGTGTGTGCTTTTGTATGTATATATAATTATATATATTTATTATGCACTGCTATCGAGAAAAGAGAGAGAGAGAGAGAAGTACCAGCTATCTTTGGCAGCCGGCATTGGGTGTCAGCTGGTTGCCAGCTCAGATTAACTGACCTTGACCTGTTTCTCTTTTTCTCTCTCTCATCCTAGCAAAAGGCGGTGGTGGTGTGTCGCTACAAATAATAGTAGGAAGTGGAGGGAGCATTGATTTCGTGTTTGTGTTCCTTTTTATTTTATTTTATTTTTTGTTGGCAGGTCTTCCCTATTGTCATCTCTCTCTCATTCTCTCTCTCTCTCTGCTCTCTCTCTCTCTCTCTCTCTCTCTCTCTCTCCATTATGATGGGAGGTCTTATGTTCAGATCAGCTGGGTGTGTCGCGTATAATAATAATAATAATAATAATAGTTTTTATTATCAACTCAAGGCCATATACATGGAATATACAATGAATAGGCAATAAAATACAGTCTAGATACATAAGATAACATTATTTAAAAAAAAAATATTAGTCAGCAATATCCACACTTGCTGAGGTAGTGTAGAAGATGGTAGTAATCAAAATAATGTATAAAAAATGCGTAGCTGCTGCGTATCGAGAACATTTCGGGTGCGCCAGTCGATCATGCATGCGGTTTGGGAATGGTACGAATGAATCTGTCTCTGTCTGGTCGTAAATCTACGTCTCGGCGATTTAAGATTTTAAAAATGGGCATGCGGTTCGTTGTTGACAAGTTTGGAGGTGTGTCACTAGAGCCTGAAGCTTGGGGAATTGATCTTACATTTTATGGTCTCAAGGTTTCACACTTATTTTGTTTTATTTTATTTTTTTTTTTTTCCAAGTTTCGGTCCTTGTGTGGGAGTTTTTTTTTTTTTTTTCAGGACCTTCGCTAGGTCGCATTAATGCGTTGTTGTTGTTGTTGTGATGGACTGAGGACACCAGTACTTGGCACACATAACGTGCCCCAAAACCCCAGCTAGCCTAACCCGGGCACTCGGGCACACACACACCCAGCTATCTGGGTCATCTCTCTCTCTCTCTCTCTCTCTCTCTCTCTCTCTCTCTCTCTCGAGTGCGAGCATCGTTGGTATTCGAGATGATTATCCTTGGTGGTGTTCAACCTTGTAGCAAATTTTCTGAGAATCAGACTTGCTCGAATGGAAGGGATATATGCTGCCCCTGGCGTCTGCTTGGCATCAGATTAGCATCGGTTTTTCTTCTCTTCTTTTTTTAAGCGTCTAATGGATATATTGTTAATTGGGTCATGTCTGGTCTATTTTCGGCGATTTCCTCGGGTCAGGCTGCAGTGTTGGTTATTGTCAAGTGCACTGGCTCAAGTATATAGATTCTCTGCTACTGTTATTGCATGTTGATAGATGGAGAATTGTTATTGCATGTTGATCGATGGAGAATTGATAATAATCAGCGATTTTATCTTATGTGATTTTAATATATCTGTGTTGTTTGTTTTAGTGTTTACAAATAGTTTAACTCATCTCTCTCTCTCTCTCTCTCTCTCTCTCTCTCTCTCTCCTCTCTCTCTCTCTCTCTATTTTTTCTCTATATATACTATATATATATATATATATATATATATATATATATATATATATATATATATATATATGTGTGTGTGTGTGTGTGTGTGTGTGTGTAATATTATTTTAAATATATATTAAATGTTATGGTATAGGTATTTATAGATATATATATATATATATATAGTGTATGTTTATTAATGTTTATTATACGTCTTTTCCATGTAGGTGATAGCTATGGCCTTTGGTTACCAGTTTTTCTAGATATATAAATATATTTTTCATACTTATGTATATGTTACTGATTTGCTCAAAATTTTGAAAGAGAGAGAGAGAGAGAGAGAGAGAGAAGAGAGAGAGAGAGAGAGAGAGAGAGAAAGTTTAAAGTGAGACCGGTTCTCTACAATCTTGAGCCTTTATCAGTGGGTCGAGGGAATTGAGAGAGAAAGAGAGAGAGAGACGAGAGAGACAAGTTTAAGTTGAGACGGTTCATCTACATCTATGAAGGCCTTTACATCCAGGGGTTCCGAGTGAATTGGAGTCACCAAGGCCACCACCGCTACCTATAGCACATGGAAACGAGTGATGTAATGCGTCTTTATTAGCATTCGCTGAGCAACGAGAATAGACTCCGTGGGATTCTCTTTTCAGAGGGCGGTGGCGTAGCCCTGGTCACAAGTCACGAATACTTTGGGCCTTGAATTGGAATAAGTCTCTGGGAGATCATTTTTACGCTCATGGACTCACGTTTACAAAGGTAGATAGGCTACGCCTGTCGTTTTGATATATAATTAAGAGGTATGTTCCGCAGCGTTTGCATTGGCACGTGTTGCATAGGCCTGTCGTTTCAATAACAGGAGAACTGTATCCTGCATACGTTTGCTGTGGTGCCATAAGCCTGCCCTTTAAATAATATGAGGAATATATCCTATAAACGTCGTTAGGGGTGCAGATTCCTTTCCTTTTAAAAGCAGGATTATATCCTGCAAACGTTTTTAGGGGTGCAAATTCCTTTCCTTTTAATAGCAGGATTATATCCTACAAACTGTTTTAGGGGTATGTCTTACCATTTTTGCATTAGCCTAATCATTTAATAACAGAATTACATCCTACAGTTTTTGTAATAGTACAGAAGTCTAATGATAATGTAATAACAAAAAATTGTATCCTAGAAACGTTTGCATTGGTACAAAACCCTGTCTTTTTAATAATAGTGAAGTGTATCTTGCAAATGCTTTCATTTTACGAAATCAGTAAATCATTCTAGGCAAAGTTTGACATTACGTGATTGGAATGACCAGTAGTGATACGAATAAAATGAAGGGAGAGAGAGAGAGAGAGAGAGAGAGAGAGAGAGAGAGAGAGAGAGAGAGAGAGAGAGAGAGAGATATCCAGTTCAAGGAAAGAAAATCTTTATTCCATCAAAACTGGTAGTTATATACTTTTCAGTGTTACATTTATACACTGATGGAACATTTATACACTGATGGAGAGAGAGAGAGAGAGAGAGAGAGAGAGAGAGAGAGAGAGAGAGAGAGAGAGAGAGAGAGAGAGAGAGAGAATTTGGACGGCTACTAATAATGTTAATAAAAAATACATAAAAAGTTAATAAAAAAAAAATACATAAAAAAAGGGAGGGAGATGCCGAGTGGGAAGTGCTTTATGTGTTCCTGTCATATTTACTCTCTCTCCCATTTGTCTATCCATAGGTTCAGAGTTGCCACAGACGTGGTCCTCGTGAAATGGAGGCTCCGGAATTCTGGATAGTAGCGTGCCTGCCGTGTGCCAGATTCACGCCACAGGTTCATCGGCAAAAGTCGTTAGTTGTGAATTGTGATCAATACCAGAGATAGATGCGCGATAGGGAATTCCTGGGTTCACGGTTTTGTACAAATCTAGTCGGTTTTAACCTTCGTTTGTGTTTGAGAATGAATGAATTGCACCAGTAAGGGGTTAGTGCCGTCAGTGCACCTCACGCGGTGCACTGTAGGCATTACGTAAGTTCTTTGCAGCGTCCCTTCGGCCCTTAGCTGCAATCCCTTTCATTCCTTTTACTGTACCTCCATTCATGTCCTCCATCTTGCTATGCAAAGTTTTCCTCATGATGCACCGTCTCAATATTTCAGCGCTGAATGACCGCAGAGTTCCCAGTGCTTGGCCTTGCGCCTTGCTCCATATATATTGTATTGTATTCCACCAATGAGAAACTGAATACGGATTTTTATTGACCGCGAAGTAGAGGAATCTTTCTCCTAACTCCAGTGTGTGTGTTTGTGTATGTGTATGTATGTATGTATGTATGTATGTGTGCGTGCGCGTGTGCGCGCGGTGGCGAGAAGGGGAAACCCTAAGGAAGGAATGTCTGCGAAGGGTGGAAAAGAGAGGCGCATTCTTGGAGCTTTGGCCAGGATGTAAATTGTGACGACCAGACGAGGATGACTCTGGTCGGGAGACCTTGGTTAGGGGTGGGATGGTCTCGGGGAAGTACGGGGGGGGTACTAGGGGCGGAGGTAGCAGAGGGGGGAATATGGGCGGAGATAGTAGGTTTGGGGGGCGCTTTTGCGTTGGGGGTAGGGGAAGAGTTTGGTGGAGGGGACTGCCCTGGCCAGCCAAGTCGATGACCTTAGTCCTCTCTCTCTCTCTCTCTCTCTCTCTCTCTCTCTCTCTCTCGTCGTCTTTAGGATGTCCAAGGATGTACTTGTTCAGGGTCTTTTGTGATGCAAACTTAGAAGAGAATGTTGGGGAGGGGGAACGAGGGAGGAAGATGGAGGTCTCTAGTATGTCCTAATAAGGTCCGCGGAATATCTATTCATTTTTTTTTTTTTATCTTTAGGGATGAAGCCGGTAAACAAACCAATCCTATCCGTTGCCCATACTGGATTAATGGCCCTCCGAGTAACAGAAACTATATAGTATTGATAATGGTTAAATTACTCCTGACTTGAGGAACATCGGAAGCCATTTAAAAGAATGGCCGTGGTATGCGATTTTAAAGGTCTCAGCAATAGTAGCCATGATATTTAAATGTCACTGGCAGGAGATGAGTTGTTGGATGCACCAATAGAAACCTGCCGAGTGGCAGCTGTGTTGGTCCTAGGTTTTGTGCATGCGGGAACGTACGAACGAACGTGTGTATTACGTCCATGGGCGAACGTATTAAGGGATTTTGTTGCCGGGGGATTTAACGTTTGCGTCTAGATTTTATTTTTTTTATTTTCTTGCCAGGTGTTGTCATTCCCTTGTGGATTTTTAAGGTTTAAGTTGTGATGCTCTCTCTCTCTCTCGTCGAGGAATTTTTCTTGTCAGCATCTGAAACCTGCATAACGGATGGGTTATGTCATTGAATCTCATGACCTGTGTTACCCGTAAGTACGAACGACAGACGAGTTTCAGCTCCTCGTCTCCTCAGGACTCTTAATAGTCAGTCTAGTTTTTTTTTTTTTTTTTTCTGTTCAAGATTCTGGTTTTAAGTATACCATAGACATAATGGTTTTAGCTGTGTGTGTGTGTGTTCATACCCACTACATAAATGTATACCCATTAGCAGCCCTCGTTCAATGAAGCCACAAGGCCAGGCCATTCTATCTCTCTCTCTCTCTCTCTCTCTCTCTGGCTCGGTCTACTCTCATCTCTCTCTCTCTCTCTCTCTCTCTGGTTGTTTAAAGTTTGCCATCCCTACAACATTTCCTGTATATAGTAGATGACAGTGATTAATTGAGGTAAGCATAGTAGGGTATATTATTCTTTGGCCTCTTGTGTTGTTAATATCGTATACCAAAGGCCTTGGTAGCTTGATTAAGAATCACTTACTGTAGGTTTAGAACCATTGTGGAAGTGTTCTCTCTTTTAGAGAATGCTGAACATATCTACGTACTGTTTATATTGTCTTGAGCCACAAGTGACATTCACTACTAAATTTTTCAGATACACTGTGAAACTTTTAATACTATAGTAGAAATACATGTTTCTATTGCATGTAGGGTTATTGTTCTATATTGTTGTCTATAGTGCTGTTTCTTAGATTATACTATCTATAACATTTTTTTTTTCATTTGAATCGATTGAGCCACACCATCTAACCCTCATTTAGGAGCCCCCATCTCTGAAGAGCTGTCGCACATCCTGGTATCTTTATAATTGTATTCGCCACAATGCCCTCTTAATTCTCCTCGAATTCTTCACACTTTTTGGATACTCTTGTCACTACAAAGCCTTAGATCCAAATGCTGCTTGACGTAATGCGGTGCATGAGAGATTTCCCTACGGATTCAGTTATAAATTCAGAACGAAACGATTCGTATTCGATTTTGTTTATATTTAAAGAATAGTCTTGCTCAGTCGTCAGCTGGTCTCCGGTGGAGATGGTGTTGTTGTTACATGCGATATTGGATCACCTCTGGACCTTGCTGTAGATCGATGTATGAGAGAGAGAGAGAGAGAGAGAGGAGAGAGAGAGAGACTGCGTATCTGTGTGCAGCTGTGGCTGCGAGGGGTGTAATGTGATTATGGCAGTCGTTCACTATAATGAGGTTAATGTATAAATAGTCCCTAGCACTGTCTTAAATGGTATTGCACTTGGTTGGGGGGGGGGGGGGAGGGGCGAGGGTCATGGGGCTAAGTTTAAAGGAGGACGTAGAGAGAGAAAAAATTAGCAGTGAGGCAGATTCCTCTTCTAGGAGTCAGGAGGGAACGAAACATGGAGGGGTGATAGGCACCACCACCACAAGAGACGAAGAAGAGAGAGAGAGAGAGAGAGAGAGAGAGAGAGAGAGAGAGAGAGAGAGAGAGAGAGAGAGAGAGAGGGGGGGGGTAGGTTGATGTCCAGATTGGTAGTGAGGTGGGTGTGTTCGCTCATGGGTGGTTGGTTAGTGGGAGGGGTAGTGAGTGGAAGGGGGTAATTTGTTGGGAGGGGGTGCATGCGAATTGGGGAGGAGGAGGACGAGGATGTGGGTGGGTGGGTGGTAAGTATGTAGGTTGGGCAGGGGAAGGGAGGGGGGAGTTTAATGTGACGCCTCCGCGTTCAAGGACAAGGTCATTTTTGGCCGCTAACAGCAACAGCAGGAGAGAGAGAGAGAGTCATGGACTTGGTGTCGATGTACGAAGAGCGCACCTCCCCCCCGGCAGGGGGTGGGGGGGGGGCCGGGTTGCAGGAGGGACAAGGAGCCAGAATACTCCAGGGAAGGATGTGTGCGTTCGCAGGATAATAAGGATACGGGGAACGCTTGAGAAGTCGTAACCGGCTGACTTGACTTTTGTAGGAGGAGGAGGAGGAGGAGGAGGAGGAGATACTGCTGCTGCTGCTGTGGGGCGTCGTTGCAAAAATAACCCGCAGTCATAATCATCATCATTTGATGTCATTCATTCATCATCGGAGGGTAGTGGTTTGAAGTGCGTAATTGGTGAGATTGGGGTTTTAATTTTTATTAGGGATCGCTTGAGTATTTTTTTTTTTTTTTTTTTTTTTTTTTTTTTTTGTTTTTTTTTTTTTTTTTTTTTTTTTTTTTTTTTGACATATGGTCGACGTCTTTGTATTGAAATTTTGAAAGTGGGTACACATTAAACAGTGTGAAGAGTGGTGTGAAATTCAACTTCGTATGTTTTGGTGTATTTAAATAGTTTGTTGCCTTTTTTATTAATTTTCTTCAGCTGCAACCAATAACCTTTTTTTTATTAATTTTCTTCAGCTGCAACCAATAACCTTCTTTTTTTTTATCAATTTTCTTCAGCTGCAACCAATAACCTTCTTTTTTTTTATCAATTTTCTTCAGCTGCAACCAATAACCTTCTTTTTTTTATCAATTTTCTTCAGCTGCAGCGAATTAAAATCAGTTTGACAGCGGGAACAATCAGTCAACAGTATTAAGAGTTTTGGAAAAATTGGGAATTCATATTGTTGTTGTTTTAGTTTTCTTGGAGACGGAATTTCTTAAGCATCAGATCGGTATGTATAAAATCAGTTTGACATTGCGAACAACCAGATTGACAGTATTAAGAGTAATGGAAAATTGAATTTGGTATATTTAGCTTGTATTCACCATGTTGTTTTTTGTATAGTTGTCTTGGAGAGGCATTTTCCTTAGCAGCTAAACAGTGGAACCAAATTGCAGTCCGTAGTCCCTATTTCATGTGTAGTTTTCTTGGAAAGGTAAAGGCATTTTCCTTGGCAGCTAAACAGTGAAATCAAATTGCAGTCCATAGTCCCTATTTCGTGTCCGGAAGCTGACATTCTAAACCTTGAGGTTTCTGTTTGTGATTTGAGGGAAGGAACTGGGCTGTACCTAAGCATTCCACGACAGGGTTATTGGTTAAGCAGCAACATCATTGAGAACCCTCGCGCCGAGGCGGCAGGAGGAGTGACATCAGTACTCGAAGTTGCAACGCAAGATTCTTTTCTTTCTTGAGTGCAGCAGGAGTCACCGACCTCAGTCAGGGTACAAAAAACAAGGTCATGGGGGTGACTCCCCTCTCCCCTGCCCTCGCCTCCCCTCAACTCCCCATCTTCCTTCGGGTCTTCGTAGCTTCTCACCCTAAGCGCCCACCCCTCTCTCTCTCTCTCTCTCATCTCTCTCTCTCTCTCTCTCTCTCTCCCCGGTTCCAGTGCATGTGCAATGAATGCCCTTCAAAGCTGCAGTGAGCCGTGGGGGAGGGGAGTGACCTCCCGTCGCATAAACGTTAAAGGCTTCCTCTGTACTTGTTGGCTAGCTATATATATATATATATATATATATATATATATATATATATATATATATATATATATATATATACATATATAAGTTCCACTGGTAAAACAGGATGCCTCAAATATAAAACGCCCATTAAAAACACTGCTTTAAACCAGAGTGTTTTAATGAGAGAGAGAGAGAGAAATTTCTTATTTCTCTGTCAGTTGCTAGTTGTATAGGTACTCACCTGTAGATCAGTAATATACAAGTTCTAATGTAGATCTCTACTTTTAGTACAGAAGAGGGAGGCCGTAGGTTAATGGCTGGAACAGCTGTGGGTCTGGGAATGTATGTATAGAGTATATACGAAGGCCAATGACAGCCATGAATATAGGAAGAAGTATTGAATATATTGGGAATGTTGCCAGAGAGTAATACATGTTTACTGGTAACTTGTAAGTTCGATTACGGTGGGAGAGAGAAGTGGAGGTATGCGTAGCCTGCAAGCCGCCGTTGGCTTAAGAATTTTGATGAGCTCCCAGGAGAGAGAGAGAGAGAGAGAGAGAGAGAGCGAGAGAGAGAGAGAGAGCCTGAGCATTGCGAAGCCTTCCTGTCACGAAACGAGCTTGCTGTTGGTGGTAGCAGCAGCGGCGTAAGTTATAGTAAGAGACTGCCATGGTCTTTTGGCCTGGCTCAGACCACACTAGGTCACTGGGCTAGTCCCTGTTATTCCAGATAAATAATGTTCACGCCAGCTGGTCTCCTAACACACACACACACACATATATATAGTACGCCGCTTCACGTGATGTCAAAATAACGTTTTCTTTCAGAGGGCTCTTGACAGCAGAGAGAGAGAGAGAGAGAGAGAGACTAAATATATATACCAACAATGCAAAGACTTATGTTACAGTTGAGAGAGAGAGAGAGAGAGAGAGAGAGAGAGAGAGACTAAGTATATATACCAACAATGCAAAGACATGTTGCAGTTGAGAGAGAGAGAGAGAGACGTGGCTGTTTTATTGCTGGTAAATAGGCTGGTACACTCCACACAAGCTTGGCTTCGTTACTTACATAATGTAGTGGGTGTTGCTATAGAGAGAGAGAGAGAGAGAGAGAGAGAGAGAGAGAGAGAGAGAGAGGAGCTGTTGTTACTTGCCAGCTGGTGAGTGTTTTCCCGGTGTCGATTACATCCACAGTGTGTTGTTCGTCTGCCATAAACTCGCTGCTCTTTGGTTTAACACAATTTCGAATAGGTATTGATATTGTCACTCAAGAAATGCCAGGAATTATTTGTCAGTGTGGTATCGGGGCAGTGAGGCTGCCAGTTTGACCCTTTATAAATAATTTATTTTTTATAAAAGGATATTTATTCGTAGCAGTGTTACGACATTTTGTTTTTGATATGACAGCGATAACAGGGTTCATAGCCCAGCAATCGCTTAGGAAAATAGTGATCATGTTCTAAGAGTTATATATTTATAGATAGACGAACACATTGAAAGATATATTAATGACGGCCACATAGGATTGAGTGATTTAGAAAAGTACCGTGGGTAATGGCTTTAGTATGAGATCATTGTATATATAAAATCCCATTAACACGTGATTTTACGTATCACACGTCATCTCGCCTTTTATCTTTACACTTGTGGAAGTTATAAATATGTATACTATATGCAGTGTGTTTGTGTGTGTACGTATATATGTATGTATATGTGTATGTAAATCGACATACGAGATAAGTCACAGGGAAGTAATGACGTATGGGCAGCATGAGGTATGAAGAGAATGCAGTCCTGGTAGATGATGGGGTGAATATTTTTAATATTTGTTGAACTTTAAAGTTACAAGAAAAATGAAAAAGTAAGGAAGGGATAATTGTAGGTTGCTTTTGAAAGGCTTGTGAGTACGTAAACAGAATAACGGGAGGTTTACGAAATGGAGAGACGCCAGGATTTGAAGGAATTCCAAGTCAGTAGCTGTAGCACGGTGGTCATAGTGTGATGAAGTAGATGACGCGTGTTGATAAGGTAACTCTTGGTGTGGGAAAGATTCCAGAGGACGAGGCAAGATTTATATGTATTTTATTGTATATAAAATAGGCGTTGTATAGGCGACCGAATGAATGGTAGTAGCATTACAGTATTACATAATATTCAGGATCGGTCGAGAAAGAAACGCGAGTCTGCTGGCTTTGGCAAAACAGTGTGGTGTTCAAACAAGGAAGACTGTGTGTCTTTTAAGGGTTTGTTTTGAAGATATATACATAAGTTGTTGAGTGTGATTCAAATATTTGAGGATAGAAGGGAAGTGTGTTAGGATATGTGGATAGTAGAGTATGTTTTACAGTAATAGGAGTCACAGAGAATTGTATATTATGTGTCAGTTTTATATATATATATATATATATATATATATATATAAGTATAAAGTTATTGAATGAGAAGTGAATTGTGACTGGGTTGTGGAATATCTGAAGTTGGCAGATGAGACAGATGGTGATACCAAAGAGAAGCTGCAGAAACTAGTTCAAGCTTATGCTAGCGCTGTCAAGAGTTTTATTGTTGTGGCTACGAATGAGTCAGGCTATCCATCCTTAAACCAAAGTCATTGTTGTGTGAATTTTGTTTGTTCAGACTTCTCATTCAGAAGGAGTAACAGTGTTTTGTTTTTATTTTGAAATAAACAACCATTAATGTATATTATATCTCATCATATAGAAGTGGTAATCAAGGATTTGATTTTGGGAAAAAACAGCTATTAATCTATACGTATCATTTAGGAATAGTAATAAAGGATTTGATTAAAAAAGCTATTAAAGTATATTCGTCTCATATAGAAATAGTAATAAAGATTTGATTTTCAGAAAAAAACTGCTATTGATGTATACGTCTCATATAGACCGGGTAATAAAGGATTCTATTTTTAAAGTAAACATCTGTCAATGTATAAGTCAAATAGAAGTAGTAGGTGACAAGGTATTTGATATATTAATATAATATAGAGGATTTATTTGCATAAGGTATTTGATCTATTAATATATAGAGGATTTATTTACATAAGTGCACCCTGTCTAGAGGAGAAAATGAGATCAGAAAGGATTCGAAGGACATTCTTGTGAATGAACAAATGAATGGGGGAAAATGTGAATGAGAGAATGTGTGTGTGTGTGTGTGTGTTTGTGGGTGAAGTCGGGGGACCGTGTAGTGGGGGTGGGTGTGTAGTGTGTGTCGGTGGTGGTGGTGGTGATGATGCTGTGGCCTCCACTATAATAACCAGCTTCCCGCTACCTCCACTTCCGTTCTCTCTCTCTCTCTCTCGCTTTTTTCCTAGATATAGTCAAAGTAGATCTGTGACTATTGAAATATACTCCCATTGTTTCCCACATTTTTTTGCTCTCTCTCTCTCTCTCTCTCTCTCTCTCTCTCGTGTGTTATCTTGTCGGGCTGTAGTACAGAAATGTACCCGAAGTTCGTTTGTGGTAATTATGATATACTACCAATGCGCTTCAAATTTTTGTTCTGTTGAGCAGTATAGCCTCTCTCTCTCTCTCTCTCTCTCTCTCTCTCTCTCTCTCTCTCGTGTGTGTGTGACGCATCTTCACGCCTGTACTTGTGTGTGTGTGTGTAGAAGGGTGTGTTCACGTAATCACTAGTCACATTTGCCAACTGTAACGAGACTCATCACTTCTCGGAAAAAGGAAAAAGACAGAAAGATTCATCATTCTGCAACAAAAGGTTGAAGGTTAAGCGTAGGAAGACGAAAGATCAAACGGTTGAACTGTAGATTTATCGTTTTGTTTTATAGCCAACGCCTCCTTTCTTCTCCACTTCGCCCAATGTTTTATAATCGGTCTTTCAGTGGAACCTCCGTTGACGTATATACGATGTTGGTCTACGTTATGTGCGTTGGTGGTCACTGGAAAACTGGGGGCTGCGTGAGAATGCTCTGACGTATTGTGTGAAATGACCTTTTCGTTATGGTAATTGTGTGTGTGTGTGTGTGTGGGCTGTTCCAGCAAGCATGCTTCATTTCCAGGGAGACAAGTGGTTCTCAGGAAAGCCGATTTTGATCTGTATTTTTAGTTCCGAGTTTCCTGTTCCCTATTTTTATTTATTTTTTTATTTTTTATTATTTTGGCACGTGTTCGTGATTCGCGAAAACGTGAAGGAAAAGCATCCAGAGAGGAGGAGGAGGAGGAGGAGGAGAGGAGAGGGTTCAAAGTCTGAGGTGCAAGTCCTCTGTTGGTTATATATATATACTTGATGAAAGGTTGATGATTTGGGAAATCGTCATTTCGCACAAATTGAAGCGACTGTCGCCCACTTCTCGTGAGATTCGCGCGAATAGTACATGAAGCGAGCGACAGGAAGTTGGAACTTGGTTAGCAGAAGGTTGGGGTGAGAGTGATAGAGAGACACAGACAGACAGACAGAGAGAAGACAAAGCTTTAGTCTCAACTCAGCCAGCCGGCTTCTCCTCCTTCTCCATCTCCTTCACCCTCCTCCTCCTCCTCCTCCTCCTCCTCCTGTTTCTTCTCCTCTTCTTCTTTTTCAGTTCCGTTGTGGGAAGTTGCTGTCATTTCCGTGGCTCGCGGGTATTCCTTCCCCTCTCTCTCTCTCTCTCTCTCTCTCTCTCTCTCTCTCTCTCTCTCTCTCTCTCTTTGCCAAGTGTACTGTCATTAACTCTTCTTAAGTGCACCCATGGCTGAATTTCGTTCTTAATCTTTCCCTTGCGTGTGTGTTCGCTTTAGTAAACTTGCATCAGAGTTTCTGTGGATTTTAGCTTGTGGAAATCCCATCGTTGCATTTGCCGTCTTATATTGAAGTGACATAACTTTTTTAACATCTGTTCTGTAATTTTACGATAGGCTCTGTTAGTTTATAAGATTAGCATAGATTTATTTGTAGGTCGATTTTTATTACTCTTTGGTTACTTGGTTACTTTGCTTGATTGGGGATTCATTCAGTTTCCTGTCGTGTCAACATGTAAAGATATCAGATTGATCATTATTACAGTATATATATATATATATTTTATATATATATATATATATATATATATATATATATATATATATATATATATGGTGTATCGTTTGTATATACAAAGCGGGTCGGATACCAAGTTGATTTTGCTTATTCTTACAGTTATCCCAGAATAGAAATAAAGTTACTGCTGGAATTTTCCTCTAGAACTAGTTAACTTCTGCCACGAATACCATAATGTTCATGATTATTTGCTTTTTTTGTTTTGCTTTTGAATTTATTTGCACCTTCAGTTTTGTTAATGTCTCGTCTACAAAGATATTTTATTTATCATTCTGTGTATTGTGTGAATACTATAGTGATTTTATTTGTAGACTATAGTAGACCATGTGATCTCGAGCAAAAGTTATGCTGGCCCCATGGGCCATGGCATTCAAAGCACCACGCGAATTGTGGGTATTATGGGCGTCATCATCATTATTTTACGACTTGGCAAGACACCTCAGATACGCTACTCGTCGGAGACGCCTCTGTCACCTCCTCTTGTCTATCAGCCACCTGCACCTTAACAGAAGAGAGAGAGAGAGAGATGAGAGAGAGAGAGAGAGAGAGAGAGAGAGAGAATCTAATTGTGGATGGGAATGGTGGTGCGTGTCTGTGGGTAGAGTGAGCGTAAATATAATAATAATAATAATAACAAAAAGAGAGAAAGTTATTTTAGGGGAGTGGTAAGTGAGGTGGGAGGGAAGGAGGATGAGGAGGAGTGAGGAAAAGAGAAGAGAAAGGAGGGTCGACTCACGATGATGGGAAGGGGAAGTAGATTTATTTGTATTTGAGGGTTCTGGCCTAAATAGGTCTCGTGTATATATATACATACATACATACACACATACATACAACTTTGTATGTATATTTGTATGTATATATATTTTTTATTTATGTCTAATTATATTTTTATTTATATATCCAGCTTTTAAAGCAAGTGATAAAAAACATGAACGTTAATTTTCGAATGTCTTATTATAATGGACCTGAATATCTAGGATATTCCATTTCTAACCTCGAGTCAGTGTACCTACTTCCCCCCTACAGCTGTATAATAGGTATATATACTACGTTTTAAGAATTGATATCTAAACATTCACATACGAGAACCCTTATCAATAATTACCCAGAAACACAACGTCGAATTTTATTCCCCTTCGCGAAATCAGTCCATAAATAGGCTTCGTCCGAGCGCCTTATGACGCGCTGTGGTAACTGCGACATTACCTCTCTCCCCTCCTGGGAAGAGAAAGAGAGAGAGAGAGGGAGAGAGCTCGCGCTGGCGTAACGGTATGTCACCTTTAAGTACATGGCAGGCGTATGTAATTTTCCCTATGGAATCTGCTGAGAGAGAGAGAGAGAGAGAGAGAGAGAGAGGTGCTCACACATACACACACACGTTGGTAATGTGACATAATGAATATATATATTATATATACACATATATATATACACACACACACACATACTTATATATGGAATTATCCTCATAAAATGGATATGATTTCTTTATTTTGTTTAAATTACATACACACATATGTAATATATATTATATATATATATATAACGAATTTTGTCAAATTGTATCTAAAAAAAATGCTCTCTCTCTCTCTCTCTCCTTGAAGCGATTCGAATGTTCCCAATTTCTTCTGAGAGAGAGAGAGAGAGTGTGTGTGCCTATCGCGGCGTTAGGCCTATGCGTATCTGCGAAGTTCATCTCCGTCACGGTAGGCCTAGAAATAAAGGCGTTTTAGGGCGAAAGTCGCCTCTTGTTTTAAGGTTTATGAGCTGTTGTTCGTTTTCCGGTGATGGTGAAAACAAGAATGAAAAAAGAAAAAAAAAAAACAAGAATGAAAAAAGAAAAAAAAAACAAGAATGAAAAAAGAAAAAAACAAGAATAAAAAAAAGGACTAAAAAAAACAGAGGCCTACTTATAAGCAGGCTGGCTGTAGTTTCGTAACTATATACATATTGTGCTGTTTACGGGAATATACAGTGCCTTTGTTTTTGTTAACACATTTACAATATTTCTGTCGTTTGGATTGTCACAACTATACATTAATAGTGCTGTTGTTGTATTGAGATTAAGCTGGCCTCATGCCAGCACGGGCTCTTGCTCATAAAGCAGCCCAACCTAGTGCAGTGGTTTCTTTCTTGAGTCAGTTTCTTATGTATGTAGTTTTTTTTATTGCTCTTTCGCTAGTACAAAAGGTATATTTTCACAGTTCTTAATTTTAGAAATATATATCTTGAATGTTTTATGAGCAGTGAAGATTTCTATATATATATATATATATATTATATAATATATATATATTATATATATATATATGAATACCAAAGACATCGGCTCTATATTTTACATGTCTAATTTGTAGGTTTTTTGAGTGAAAATTATATTTGATAAGATTGAAGCTTATTGCTTTTGCTTATACCTATTATTCACTTTGGTAGGACGTGAAAGTATTGTGTAAACATTTAACATTGGCCATTTTATATTTATTCTCATCATTTTGTATACAAGATGAACAGTTGTAAACACATATATATGTAAGTATATGTAAGTCATATAGATATCCAAGTTTGGCTTATAAAAGTAACCTATACCATGTGTGGTCCTTTTGCTTGGTTTTTATTTTAACATTTTGCAAATTAGTATATTTTATATTTCATAAATGTTTTTACAAGATAAAAACAGCTGTGGTTCCTTTACGTCATTGTTTGAAAGATTTTCTTATTCTTTTTTTTTAATCTGTATTTGTTTATCATGTCATTGCTCTATTAATTTTTTTGACAGGAGGAATATTTTATTTCTATATTGTGTGAAATTCTATTAATGGCGTTTGTTTTGCTCAAAGTGAATGATCTTTATATAGGCAGTGAATTATATTTTCTGTATTCGTGTGTGTGTGTGTGTGTGTGTGTGTGTGTGTGTGTGAAGGGTGATAAGCTGTTATTCGCGATCATCAGTGTGCCAATCAATCACAATACAACTTTTTTAAGTAGAATTAATCTCTCTCTCTCTCTCTCTCTCTCTCTCTCTCTCTCTCTCAGACATATACTTTTACTGAACTGATTTCGTTTTTGACGTTACAGTTGTGCTTAATGATATTGCATCATCACGACTGCGCCCCGAAGATCTCATTCATCGGAAACGAAAAAAAAAAAAAAAAAAAAGTCTCCCGCACGAATTTCGTGTGCGTGAAGAATGTTCGTGTATGTCTGTCTGTATGTCTGTCCGCCCTCCCCCCCTCACGCCCGTGAGTGAGTGCGTTGGAAAAGGTATCATCGTGTGGGTGGCGGTGGAAGGGTGAGGCCAAGACCTCGCACTCGGTGGTGGTGCTGGTGGGAGGAGGAGGAGGAGGAGGAGGTGGGGTGGATTCGTTTGGTGGACCTGGTTGACTTGGTTGCTGCCGCCGCTTCTGGCTCTGAACCAGACTTATATGGTAGCTATGGTATGTGTTGCTGCTTCAACTCTCTCTCTCTCTCTCTCTCTCTCTCTCCATTCCTGCTCTCTTTCTCATATTATATATATATATACCAAACTTAAACCCCAAATTGAAGGTCCTCATTTCTTAATATTATTTACATATATATATATATATATATTATATATATATCTATATATATATAATATATATATATCCTACATCATACATACTACCAAATAAAAGAAATCTTAAATTGAAGAGGAAGGTCTCTTATTATTTACTCTTTAGATTCGTTCTTATTTTCTCTTTGCTGCTTTTCCTCATTTTCTCTCTTATCGTCCTCCTTTACTCTATAAACTTGCCATTTGTCGCTATTATCAGACTCTTCCTTATCTCCCTCTACCTCCCTCTCCTGACAAAATATATTACACTTCTTGGCACCTCTTTCTCTCCTCTCTCTCTCTCCCCAACTCTCCTCACTATCGACTTACGTATGCTGGCAAGTACTTTTTCAGCTCCTCTCTCTCTCTCTCTCTCTCTCTCTCTCTCTCTCTCTCTCTCTCTCTCTCTCTCTGTTGTATTTCGTTCGTACCATTTGTTCGCACCTTGCTCTTGAATATTTATTATTCAGCTTAAACATTGTCTAGGTAAGGGTACAGGTGAACTCACTTTTGCTCTCTCTCTCTCTCTCGCCTCTCTCTCTCTCTCTCTCTAATCTCTTCTTCTCTCTCTCTCTCTCTCTATATATATATATATATATATAGTATATATATATATTATATATATATATATATAAAAAAAAACAAATAATATTATATTAATATATATATTGAATTTCCTATAAGTTTCTATTTCATAAGTGTTTCATATCTGTAATGCCATTTTTCAAGCCTTTCGACTAATTATATTTAGTAGTTATTTTTATATCACTAATTTTAAGTTCTTAAGTTGTTCATAGGTTAGGAAATTGAGGACTTGCGGTAGCATAATATTTCTCAGCCCTTTCACCTAAATAAAAAAAAAGTTTTGGTTTATCCTTGACCATTTCTCTCTCTCTCTCTCTCTCTCTCTCTCTCTCTCTCTCTCTCTCTCTCTCTCTCTGTGGGTGTTTTTTTTTTATGCTTCTGTACTTTCACTTTCTGGAGATAGATCCACCGCGGGAGGTAATTGAATTGCAAATGTTTTCCTTTCCTTTGTCCAACGTAATGGAAGTCTTGTCTAGTGTTTATTTTATTTTATTTTTTATTTTTATATATGGGGTTGACATTTCACTGTGTCGTGCCCTCACGTGAATAGAACTGATAACTGTGACATAAAGGGTACATACCTTATATTTATGCTATATGTAAAAATGTATGTGTGTGTAGTATATATAGTATATATATGTCAAAAAATGTAGAATATACTACGAAAGTACTTGTTCTAAGTCCCTATTTCACTTACCTTTCTACCGTGGATTCAAGGATATTCTCAAGTACGTGTATCTTCGTGCTACATAGGAGATATATTTGTATAAATATACATATAAATAAATGACAAACATATATACGAAACGTGCGTATATATGTATAAGGCATTAATACGTGCATAAATAGTATATATATCAATACATACATACAAATAAAAGAACTGTCATGATAGATAACTTATTTCACCAGTAACTCATTAATTTTGTACTTGAATGGAGTCTCCATCACGAAGCACATAGAAGTACTGAAGATAGTACCTTCAGGGGATCACATTTTTGGGGATAATGAGTGAAAGGTTACATTAGCCATAGAATATAGAATCAGCTATAGAATTTATGCCTCCTTGAAGTGAAGTGAGCCCCTCAACCTAAGATTCTGAAGCCGTCCTCCTCCCGTTCGTACCCTGGGCATTCTATTTATATTCGTCTGTCATCTCTCGAGAGTGCGGTGCTCTGTTTTAATAAATAGTACCTCTATGCGTTCGGTTTGTGCTCTGAAGGCTGCTGGAGAGAGAGAGAGAGAGAGGTGGTATACACGTCATGAATGCCTTTCTTGCAGCTGAATGTTTCTTATTTAAAAGAAAGGAGGTTTTCAAGTGTGTCGCGAGCAGCAAATTTTCGAGAGAGAGAGAGAGAGAGAGAGAGAGAGAGAAACACTCAGGGTACGATTTCTAATACGTTCCCAAACAATCGCCTTGGCTTGACTTTGCGGGGTTTGGGTAGGTAGGTATATAGGCATCGAGGAATCCAATTGAGTTCCAGACTGACTACGGACTGCTGCTGGTTGCAGTGGAGGGAATTCAATTTTGACTGTCGTGGTTCAAAGTACTCCGCCTGGGCATTTGGCCCTTATTTTATTTTATTTTATTTTATTTATTTATTTTGTTTCTACTGTCAAGGTTTCACCTTATTTTCTTTCAGGGGTTGGCCTTTTTTTCTTACCGTCAGGGTTGGCCTTTTCTTTTATAGCAAAAAATTTTTTTTTTCTTTCCCCAAGGGTTTGGCCCTTTTCTTGTGTCAGGGAATATATTTTTTTTCCGTCAGAGTTTGACTTCATATTACTGTCAGGGTTTTTTTTTTTTTTTTTTTTTTTTTTTTTAACTCTATTTTTTTTTTTTATTTTGACTTTCAGGACGATGATTTTTTGACTGTCAGGACATCCGTCATGATGATAATCCTTAAAAAAAGAAAAGAAAATGGAGAGCACTTTACGCCATCATTTTCTCTTTTTAAGGTTCGTATCAGAATGTGGAGGACGTGCTGTCGAGTCCGTATAAGTTCGTTTTCTTTTATTTATATGCTCCTCACAAATCTTTATTTCAACTGGATGGTTTTCAGGTTTGTCTAGAGAAGCATATTCTTGAGAGAGAGAGAGAGAGAGAGAGAGAGAGAGAGAGAGAGAGAGAGAGAGAGAGAGAGAGACGCTGGTTTTAGTATGTAGATCAAATATCAGGGACTTTTGATCTATAATTCGTTCGAGAATCATGTGAGGCATTTAATTCCAAATTACTCCTCTGTCCATACCCACTGTGACCTCGCGAAGGAGAAATGATTATCTGGTGAAACCATGACACAAACAGTGTCGAATCTAAAGCAGATATATTACCACACACGCGATTGGGACTTACGAAGACACCCGGCAGCCTTGTCTATCATTACAGTAGGCAGACGTATGTATACTGGGCATAAGAACTGGCAGGTACCCCCAAAGAGCATCATCACCTTTAAACTTCATGTCCCTATTCGCAAGTGCTAGAATTTACCGAAATTTATTTACTCGAGGGTTATATACTACAGTCGCGTGTCATCACTCACTCTTGACCCCTTTTCGGAATCGGTTTCGTACTCTTTCCAGGGAGGCTTTTGTCTTTTTTGTTTTTTTTTATTGTATGAGCGTCGTCCGATTTTCGTTTTCCCTTTTTGTTTTGCCCCCGCACGGAATCGTTTCCTCTGGCCCCTCCCTCCCCCCCTCCCCCTCCCCACTCCGAAATAGCGTCGTCGTCCGTTGAACCTTCAAGTTGATGTTATACTAGGTAGAGCCGCCTTTAAAGTTACGACCAGGACCCATACCACCTTTAAGTTAGTTACCAAGCTTTATACCAACTTAAAGCTTAAGTTACATTTATGCCGAAAAGTGTTTGTGTGATCTGATCCTCTTGTGGTGTCTTCTTCGGATACTTTTTCGTTGTCCTCTCGTACCTGCAGATCCTTTCAAATAGTTATACTCCATTTGCGGGGGATTGTTGATGTAGCTTCCATCCCTGGGATGGTTGCGTTTTGTTGGTCAGCTGTCTAATGTCACTTTGAATTTGACGTCTAGAAAGCGTCGACGCCCACTTCGCATTTTGATGTACTGTCATTTTCCGAATGTTCCCCTTATGAATTACGCAGCGTTTTTATAGCTAAATATTAAAAGAGTAAACCGTGGCGTTCTCGACAGGGCTCCATCATCAGAAAACAAAATCGAGAGAAGAGATCGCTTCCCAGTTCATCAATAGTGCCCCACGAGATTATGTGACGTATAGCGTTGCCTTGAGAAAGTTAATTCACGTTACTACTTCATCCATCTGGAATTGCCACCTTTAAGACTCACTCTCTCTCACTCTCTCGCTCTCTCTCGGACTTGGTATTGATCCTTGCTTTTCTTGGACTCTCTCTCTCTCTCTCTCTCTCTCTCTCTCTCCTCTGAAATGATTGGCTTTACTCATAAAAAGTTGCAGCTCTGAAATATGAATGTTGATATTTTGGAAAATGACAAGAGCTCTTTCTGAGGAAAAACATTTGCTTGAAGTTAACGTAATTGTTTGGTGGATTTTTTTTTTTTAAAATGTTCATTGCATCTCAGGATTTGTGTATATATTAATTTTGCTATATTTTGCATTAGGGCTGTGGCTTGGTTGGCGGGTCCTCTTTTTTTCATGATTTTTGTGAAACCTGAAATAAATATTTTGGTTGAAATAGAAGTATTTTTTAGCCTAAATGATCGACAAAGGGGTGGGTTGATTCGCTCCGTCAAAATGTGTCTGTCTGTGTGTGTGAGAAGAGAGAGAGAGAGAGAGAGAGAGAGAGAGAGAGAGAGAGAGAGAGAGAGAGAGGACGAGTACTAAGATGTAGATGAAAACAGTCCCAGGTTTTAAAGGGAGGTTTTTCAAAGATGCTGCTCTTGTTCTAGTCCCTTAGCTTCAGCAGCTACTGCTGCTGAAAGCGTCCTCGCCTCCTCCTCCTCCTCCTTCCTCCCCCCCCCTCCTCCTCCTCCTCCTCCTTCCTGCTGGCGGTGGTGGAGAGAAGTGGTGGTGGTGGTCTGCTGCATATCGTATCGATTGCAAATCGTCCCTTACCATCTACCACTGGTTCTCCCTTTATACCTTGATGGATTGACGGGTCTCGCAATCTTAACGTCTCTGATTTTTAAAATTTACTTATTTAATTTTTGTTTTTGAGGAGGAATTTTTTTTGTGGAAGTGTGAGAATGATGGAGGGGGAATTTTTCTCTCGTAAGTTTTGGTTGGAATTTCCACGTAGGACATTTCTTTTATTCGTTATTGCTGTGTATTTTTTTGTTTTTATTTACATCCTTTTGTTATTGTTCGGTTTACTTTGTTTATATATGTGTATATATATATATATATATATATATATATATATATATATATATAGTGTGTTTTGTGTGTGTGTATACAAATGGATCACTTATTTATGAAGTGGGACATATCTCTGAGGAATGGATGATTTATTTATGGGATGGATCATGTACTTGTGGTCTGGATTATTTATTTTATTAAATGGATCAAATATTCATGAAAGGGATCTTTTTGTTTTTGGAATGAACCATTTATTTATGAAAGGGATATTTTTGTTTATGGAATGAATAATTTATTTATGAAATGGATAAAATTATGTATTGAATGGATCATTTATTTATAGACCGGATGATTTATTTCTGGCATGGATGGCTTATTTATGGAACGTGTTATTCATTTATGAAGTGGATCATTTATCCTTGCAATGGATCACTTATTTATGGAATGGATCATCTATTTATGAAATAGATCAGTTATTTATGAAATGGATCACTTATTTATATAATGCATCACTTATGGAATGAATGATTTATTTATGGAATGCATCACTTGTGTATGAAACGGATTATTTATTTATGAATGGAATGCATAATTTATTAATGGAATGGATCGTTTATTTATGGAACGGACCATCTACCAGATCACGTGTCTTGAGTGAGGGTACTTGTGGGTAAATAGCGTTGGACAGTATACTTTATGAAAGTATTTGATTGATGCACCAATCACGTGTTGTAGTACACTTCGATTTCCTGGCGTTCCACTGCCCAGTAATAACCTTTGTTGAGTATATAATGATTGTCATTGGTCTTTGCATTGTTGGTATTTAAACTCTCTCTCTCTCTCTCTCTCTCTCTCTCTCTCTCTCTCTCTCTCTCTCTCTCTCTCTCTCTCTCTTTTGTAACAACAGTGTATGTCCATCTCTCCCCTCTGTAACAACAGAGTATGTCTATTCAAGGATAGAGTAACATTGAATTTACAAATTCTCTCTCTCTCTCTCTCTCTCTCTCTCTCTCTCTCTCTCTCTCTCTCTCTCACACACACCAGAATGCCAAGATTGCCGTACCGTAACACCAGAAAACGCTGTACAGGAATCGCAATGTGTCATTTGATGTGATTTTCCGGGAATGTAATCTGGCCTTGTCTTATTCCAAGAAACTTCGCATTCTCCTTCGCCAGAAAAAAAAAAAAGTGCTAGAATGGCGTAAAGCAATAATGCTATACTACTTGCAATCATGTACGGCATTAGGTGAACGTTTTAGAGACTGCAAAAGATTTTTTTTTTTTCGTAACGTGCAATCATTTCGGGTTAATGTCTGTGCGTGATATTTAGGAGAACCTAACTCACCACCTGCGTGCGTACGAGTTACCTGTGTGTGTGTGTGTATGTATGTATGTATAGGTTATTCTGAGCGTAATGAATTCCGCGGAAAACCCGAAGGAAGGTTGGGCGGAATTTGTCGTAAGCCTATACTGCAAAGTGGGGCTGTAGGTCACTGACTCCCCCCCCCCTCCCCACCCCCTCCCCCCCCCCAACGCTCAGTGTTCTCCCAGGCCTAACTACTGGATTTATGAATGGTGGGAGGGGCTTTGAATAACAAAAGAAATGTCGCATATAGTTGTTCTAGATTTTAACGATTAAATTTGACGGTACATTTCGTATTGTGTTATGGATGGAATACGAAATTTATAGAAGTGTTTCATTGGAAGATCTTCTTGGGTCCTTTTTGCTTTTGGAGAAGACAGGTGCCATAGTGAGATGCAGATGTGGACTAAGCGCTCTCTGCTCTGGGACTGGGAGGGTATTGTGTTGTGTGTGTGTGTGTGTGTGGTGTGGAACTCGTGGTGGTGCTGGTGGTGGTGGCAATTTAAATGTATCGATCGATGATGGTGGCGACCTCCCTCCTCCTCCTCCTCCTCCTCCTCCTCCTCCTCCTCCTCCTGCCTCCTCCTCCTCCTCCCCTTACACTAACTTACTCTCTCTTTCCTGCCTAGCGTCGCTCTCTGGCAGGGCATCTCTCTCTCTCTCTCTCTCTCTCTCTCTCTCTCTCCAGTGTCTATTTATATCTAGCTTTATATCACTCTCTGTCAACAGGAAACGCTAATAATTTTGTTCATTTTGTTGTCTCCTGCTCTTCACTTCACCTGTTATTCATGGCTAACGGAGTTTAATTACAATCTCTCTCTTTCATTACAGGTAAGGAGAACATTGCTGTTGCTATGATGCTAGTGTAACAGATCGATCTGAGTGTATATTCGAGAAACTCCTGAAGAGGTACGTAATTTTTTTTTTTTTTTTTTTTTTTTTTTTTTTTTTTTTTTTTTTTTTATGGATGGCTGGAGTTTATATCCATGTTTATGCCCATTTAGCCTTTTGGGTTCCGCTGCCTGTGGCCATCTTGGGGCCAAAAAGAAATTGGGGAGGGAGTGCATTCTTTTACGTGGGGGGGGGACTGGCGGGGGGGGGGGGGCTATCTAAAAAATCGTTTTGTGTAGGGTCGTGTTTGTGTTTTTTTTTTTTTTTTTTTTGAAAACGTTTTCAAATGGGTGGTTTTGGAGGTTTTGTAGTAGGAATCTCCAATAAATTTTGGAGGTGTTACATAGGAAATCAAGTGAATTTTTAGAAATTATTGATTTAAAAGCGAGTTTTTTCTCTTTGTTAATGTTTCTAAAGGAAACCTTAAAGCCATTTTCAGAGCAAATATGAAGAGCATTTGGAGACACAGACCTGCATCAAAGCTGGGCAGTTTCCAACCCCTTCCTTGTAAAATCTATCCACACGTTTTCAGTCACTGGTCACACCTGTGGTCCAGTTTCGTGGAAATCCTTACCCCATTGAATCCCTCGGGGGCCAAGATATTTCCCAATTTTGAATCCCTCGTGGGCTAGTATACATTATGAATTAATGGTAGTGTAGAACTGGCCATGTAGAATTACTGGGTGAAAATTTAGCTCAAAAGTAACGTTAGAACCCCTCAGAATTATAATTCGACCTGTTTTTCCCTTATTGTAATCTTTGTAAACCTGTAGAAGTATCAAACAAATAGAAAATTTGTCCAAAGTGAAAGATGACTTATGTTATTTTAAAACTTGGCTAGTCTTATCCCAGATAAGTGAAACAAAGAAAGTTGAGGCATTTTCGCCCTTGTTTTGTTTTTGTTGTTGGGGATATTCGGGATATATACGTGTCCCAAGATTACTCCCGCTGCTGATAATAGATCCTGACGTAACAAAACAACGCTGCCATACGCCACAGTATTTGAATTTATCCGTCACTTCAGGAAAGAAAAACAACAACACCAGCAACAGCAGCAGCAGTGGCAGTGTTGCCTAGCCGTGTCTATATCCTTTGGAACGTTAAAAAGACTAAAAATACTGCGCTGGCTCTAAAATATCGCGTGACTTTGGTCGCGCAGAGGAAGTCAGCTTCCAGATTTAGCCAGGAGGAAAATCTTCTAAGATCAGAACGTCTCCAGCTCTTCGTGTATGTCCAATTTTCACGTCTCCTGGTTCGAAAGTATTTACCTAATAGGCATTATTTCCGCTCGTTCGATTGGGAGCGGATGTAGGACGGAAACCAGTCTCTCTGTGGAAACGAAAGTTCCCGATTCGTATCGGCCTCCAAGGGCAACGAAAAAGGTTTTGATTTATGAATGAATGAATGAAGAGCGTTGCAAGGGCAAAGGTCATCCGCTCTGTGAATATTGGGGGGAGTGTCTGGATGGGTGGATGGAGAGATGGATGGCCCAGTTCCGTGGGAACATTGTAAATTGGTCGAAAGTGAGATCAATGACGTATCGTCCAAGATAATATATATATATATATATATATATATATATATATATATATATATATATATTTACACCTTTTTTGTTATTACTCCCACGTCCTGAATTAGTGTTTATAGTATTTGTCAAAAATTATACGAATAGTTTTTGTAGAGTGTGTGTGTGTGTGTGTATATATACATGCATTTTGTGTGTTAGTAACACCTTTTTTATTATTACTCCCACTTCGTGAAATAGTGTTTGTAGTATTTATTGGCAAAAATTACTCCTTTTTTTTTTTTTTTTTTTTTTTTTTTTTTTTATTTTTTGTAGAATGAATAACTTGGTCTCAGAAGTAACAAGACACTTTTTCCTTGTACAATACGGGGTTTCTTTCTAAGAATGCACTACTGCAATGGCCTCAAATAAAAATTGGATTGCATATCAGTGGATTGGTGCATTGCAAGTGGAAAATGATTGGGCAGAGTAGTATCTGCATAATTTGAATAATTGAAGATAAGTCAGATGGGGAGAACCTAAAAGGAATACCAGTACAAGTATGGTATTTTGATATATAGCTTCGTCCACAATTAAGATAAGAGAGAAAGACATATATCAACTTTCAAAAAGTAAAGATGTTTGTAATATTTTTCGTAATCTGTAGGTAATTTTGAAAGCACATAGCTTTAAATATCTTTCAAAGGTATAAGAATGAGCCGGAGAGGAAGTGTGGTCCATTCATTACTCATATAATTGATGAAGGCAAAGATGATGTTGGTCCATGCATTACTTAGGTAAGTGATGAAGGAAAGATGGTGAAAAGATCTCTTAAGGGAGAGCTACCATATGTGGGTATCTGTAAAACAATATAAACGTGAATCCTGTCAAGGTTTCTTTCAAAAAAGGTGACCGTGTCAGAAGTGTCCCGGAGAATCTTTATCGATTACGTGGGAGGTTGACACTCGGCCAGGTTTGTTTTTTCAAAGGCTTTCTGACACTTAAATTGAATTAATTTTTCATACCTCCGGTTGCATCGCTAATTCATTTGAAATATAAGTGTACTACTTATATTGACTATATAATTCTGGTATTCAGATCGCGGACTCCGCCCTAGAGCATCTCAAATTTAAATAAGGTATTCATTTTCAATTAAAAATAAGACATTCGGAACGAATTCCAAGACCTGATACGACAATTTGGAACCAGAGGAATTCCGTCAACGTCCGCCCTTAACCGGAAGTCATACATTTTGCTTTTTGCGGATCGTCATAACGTTGCTTCGTCAAGGACTTGTTTAGGCATTTATGCCTTTACGCTTCAGTTTCTCGTATAAGGTGATTTAAGTGTCGCAGCCTGCCTGCAATCGGAAGTGACGTCACTGGAAGGAAGCCTCCTATAAATCTTGGAAAATCACGCGAGGCATCTCTCTCTCTCCCAGACGTATCTCTCGTGCGGTTTGCCGAACGGCGCGTACAATAATAATTCTGAATCATCATCGGCCGATTACGAAATGGGAGAGGGAAGGAGAGAGAAGAAAACCGTTAGAGGGAGGAATTAAGGAGTTTGTGGGTTGAGTTTTATTTGCTGAAACACACTGGTTGCGTCGCGTCGGTTAGAAGACGCCTAGCAACAGCCAAGAGTGAGTTTTCCTCCTCGAACGCATTATTTTATAACCAGCGATTGGCGAAAAGAAAGAAAGACAGAAAAAGAAGAAAGAAAACAACAATGTCAACACCAGCATTGTTATGCTGCGTGAGAGAATGCGATCTATAAAGTTTCCCCGTCAGCTCTTCTATACTTTTATTATTGATCGATATCGAATTTTGTTTTACAACTCTTAGGGCGAGAGCGAGGTGTACGGACAACAAACTGTGTTTTGGGGGGTAGGGAGGGAGGGGGGAAGGGGGTTGGTTGCGACATCACACAGGAAGAGAAACCCCATTGTGTTTAATTATCGATTATTCGTCTTTCTTTCATTTCCCTCCCCACTCATTCTTCTCCCCCCCCCCCCCCCCCCCCCCCCCGATTATTGATATTCGTCTATTTCCATCCCCCTTCTCTCTCTCTCCCCGTCTCCCTCTCTGTCTCTCACCCCCCTCCCCACCCCTTTTCTTTTTCTTTTTTCTTTTTTTTCTTTTTCTCGCGTCCTCATCGATTTCTGTTATCGATTTACTTGGGTCTCCTCATTCCTCGACCTCCCCCTTCCCACCCCCGGGGGTCCCATTCCTCCTAGCGTGTGGTATTCCCCTGGGGAAGAGGGGGGGGGGGGGGGGGGCGGTGTTTGGATCCCTATGTGCGAACCGAAAGGGGGCTTTAAACAGCACTGGGACGTGAATGATTTGGCTATGGGTGTTGACGCATTGACAGCAACAACAACAACAAGAATAACAAAGCCTTTCGTAAATGAAACGTAGTTTTATGGTAGGGACTTACATAGTTTTGGAAAGGTGTTCTAATCGTGTTAATTAATAATAATAATAAAAAAAAAAAAAATTCTCCGATTTCTGGACGTCGTACATTGTGGGGCAATCTGTGACTATTTCTAACAAAAGCAGACGAACGACCTCGGAGTCCGTCTTTAAAGGGCCAGGCCAGGATTTTATTTTCCGTAATCTTTTTTTAAAGATTCGTGTTAAATTTCTTGGGTAATTTTAAAGCCACCTTTTAGTTTTTTTTGGATAATTCTTAAAACTTCGTCCTTTAATTCTGGGATCATTTTAAAGATCACCTCTTTTATTTTTTGGATAATCTTAAAGCTTCGTCTTTTATTTCTCGGATCATTTTTAAAAATTTTTAAAACCTTTATTTTTTGGATAATCTTAAAGCTTCGTCTTTTATTTCTCGGATCATTTTTAAGCTCTTTTATTTTTTTGGATAATCTTGAAGCTTCGTCTATTGTTTCTGTGATCAGTTTATAGCCTCATCTTTTATTTGTGACCATTTTAAAGCCAAGTCTCTTATTTCTGTGCTCTGTTTATAGCCTCGTCTTTTTTTGTTTTTTTTCGTGTCATGTTTCATTTACGTAGATGGGATATTTTCTGTATTATTAATAATTCTTTGGTGGCAGGTATAGGCATCCTGATTTATTGCTGGGGTTGTTATTTATGTTATATATATTATGATTATATATATATATATTATTTATATCTATATATAATATAATTATATATAATCTTATATATATATATATATATACATATATTATATTATTATATATATATATATATATATATATATATATATACTTTTTATTCACATTCATAATGTTACGCGTTAGTATTAAGTTTAATCACCCCGTAGATGAATTAATTATAATCAATGCTATTTATGAAGGTAGGATAGTAATATTTTGTAGTAGGCTCAGACACTAATTTGGCTCTATTGTATAGTCCTACATGTGATAGAACACGAGAAGTTTGTGGCTGAAGAACGAAAATCAAATTTTGCACAGTGCCAAGGGGAATGGTGTCTGTACGTCATTGACACACACGCACACACACGAGAAGAGAATTGTGACGAAATGTCAATGGAAAGAATGCTAAAAACAGTAATTATAAAATTCTCAGTAAATTGATTGCACGGAGCGGCCTGTGTGTGTGTGTGGCCCAGTTAACATTTCCATTTGACGAATAAATAATCAGAAATAATGATCCCATTACCAGGTTAGAAATCACGCTCTTTGGGGTCCAGGTAATGGAGGGTTTTATTAGGTGAATAATTGTCGTTTGTAAACTGCAATGTAGATATGGATTATGTCTATTGACGCCGAATTCAAGCGGGGTAATTGGAATTAGGTGTATATATGTAGGTTATTTAGAAAACGTGATATTCCCATCAATATACATAGGTACTTAGGAGGGCCATGATGAGAGAATGAAGAGAATTGGAAATGGGCCATAGTTTTAGATATTTCTTACGTGAAACTTATAATTTTTGAAATGATCCTATTTGATTTGATTGCGGCGTCAATAACCTATATATGTGATGTGAGGGCAGTTTTAGTGGCCACAATCACTCAATTGGAAAGAAAGCTTTGATGAAGGCTAATGAATGCTCAGGGGAATGTGTGAACTTCAATTAAAGTGTGAATCTAAGCAGGTGTGGTCAGTTCTGTTTTCATTCGCTTTTTTCCCGTTTTCTCTTTGTACTGTTATGCATCTGCAAGGCTGTTATATAGTGTTGTTTATTTAAGTTCATTGTTAATTGGCATACACATAAGAAGTCATATTCTGACCGATAGTTTGAACACTTATAATGCTTTCGTTTTCCCTCTCTCCTGAATAATAATAATAATAATAATAATAATAATAATATTTAATGTTTACAGTGTCTTAATTTTGGACGTCAGGCGAAACAGATGTGGCTTTGAACGTTGACAGTTCACAAAGCAAAACAGAAGTAGGTAATGTTGCATCATCCTGCAAAGATCAGTTTGCCCCTGTATCTGAACAAATTATAAACAGGTGTTACTTGTTGTTTTATTGCCAACTCACACGGGGGTGAATAACCGAGCAAGTTAGTGCTCAAGTTCGTAGTTGAAATTTCTTATGAATTTAGAGTTGTTATTATTTGTTATTATTCAGTAGATGAAACCTATTCACGTCGAACTGGCCCACCACAGGGGGCCATTTGTCGAAATTCAAGCTTCCAAAGAATATTGAGGTGTTCATGAGGAAGAAGTAAGAGGAAGTAAAGGGAAATACAGAAAAAAAAAAGATCCAACATATTGAAAATGTATTAAAATGCAAGAAGAATTGTATATTAGGCTAGAATGAACGCGTTCATGTTGATTTACTACTATGAACAATGAGGTTTTATTGTATGAATTTCGAATGAACTTCGTCGTATTAAACTTATTTAACCTTGAACGATAGCAATAGTGATACACCAATCATAATTCACGAAAAAAAAAAAACAGGAACAAAGAAAAGAATTCTTTTGCTCACGACTAATAGCTTTCCTCCCTCCCAAAGATACGCTAAGTACCCCCCGTCTATTTTACGCATTTCCACCCATTTCAGATTTGTTGTCGTTTGTCCTTATACTTTAAAAAAAAAAAAATTGCTTTCGATGTGCACGTGTTCTCGCTTTGTATAAATGCCCACCCCATTGCGTATTTTAATTTATTATTATTATTATTATTATTATTATTATTATTATTATTATTATTATTATTTTTATTATTATTTTGTAGCATCCTTCCGAATTGTTATTGCTATTCTTATTATTTAGTTTGATGATGATATATTGACGTGGGCTTTAACTGAACTTTTTCACAGCATAGCGTTGTATGAAATCTACTACTATCTGAAGCATCTACTATACCAGAGAGAGAGAGAGAGAGAGAGAGAGAGAGAGAGAGAGAGAGAGAGAGAGAGAGAGAGAGAGAGAGAGAGGGGATCCTTTTGAATCGCCAATAATCCAGAAATGTTGCCCAATAATTTCGCCTTGTCAGTTCTTGAGAACGATTGACGAGTCTCTCTCTCTCTCTCTCTCTCTCTCTCTCTCTCTCTCTCTCTCTCTCTCTCTCTCTCTCTGAGCAGCAGCAGCATAGCTTTTGTAATGATTAAAGTGGATGTATTCATTTGCATCGGGGCAGATTGAGTATCATCTCGCAAATGCCAAATGTCTCTGTGTGATGCTTTTATTTATTTATTTATTTATTGCTCCTTGTCTAAACAATATTTTGTCGAAAACTTTCTATTTTCTATCATACACCAAACTTGAGTACTGTGGCGAACAGTTGGTTGTGGGAAGGGGATTGTGGGGGAGGGGGGAGGGGGAAGCGGTGCCAGGAACATTTAAATGGCCCTGGTTGTAATATCGACCAACCCGTGGCACCCTTCTAGCTATTCCTGCTCCCTGCTCTCCTCTTTCTCTGCTAACGCACATTTTCACCTCTCCCTCTCCCCCTCCCCCTCCCCTCCTTCCTCCCCTCACTTACCTTCCCTCCCATCCTCGCCCCCCCCCTTCACCTTCTACTCTCTCTCTCTCTCTCTCTCTCTCTCTCTCATCTTCTCTCTCTCTCTCTCTCCAGTTCGTTCGTTGCATGGAGGTGCCATTGCTTCTGCCTGGCCTCTCTCTCTCTCTCTCTCTCTCTCTCTCTCTCTCTCTCTCTCGTTGCATGGGGGTGCCATTGCTTCTGCTTGGCCTTCTGCTACTGCTATACTAGTAATAGTTCCTCCTGCTGCTGTTCTGCTGCAGTTTAAAGGGGGAAGGGGGGGGGGGGTTGGTGTTTGTTATGAATGGGCCAAAGTCATGGTAATAAGTCGGCTCCTTTTGTATTTCAAGATTAAATTGATTTCTCTGTACCTTATCAGACGGTTGTCATTCTTCTCTCTTTCTCCCTCTCTCTTCCTTCTCTTCTCTCTCTCTCTATCTCTCTTCTCTCTCTCTTCTCTCTCATCTCTCGCGTTCTGCAATCAGGTATTAGCCAGGCGGGCTGCGAGGTCACAAATGTTCTTAGCTTGTTGCCTGCCTGGCTGCCAGACAGCTGCGAACGTATCAGACGTGCCTGCCTCGCCTCTGTTGTTCAATTCTTCAACATCCTTGTTATGGTTGAGATCCGTCAAGTCAAGGAGAAGAGCAGCAGCTGATGCCCGTGTTTTGAAGTTGTTGCAGTTGGTGATGCGATGCAGAGCTTTAATGCAAAGTCAGTGAAGGATATAAATAGCAAGCAGTGACCATGATGATTCCTAGTCTGGTAGAGATGACGAGGATTGCGAATTGTCTGGTAGTAGCAGGAAGAAAGTATAGAGAGAGAGAGAGAGAGAGAGAGAGAGAGAGAGAGAGAGAGAGAGTGTTACAAGGAGTTGCAAGGATTACGGTGTCTCAAAGACTTGCTAGTCCATCCTAAGAGGAGACATCGTGTGCTCATTTCTCTGTAGGAGCAGGTTTTACCTTGCATTCTCAGTGTCCTAATGATTTTGTCTAGCTTTCTTTTAAACTTCTGCACTGAGAGAGAGAGAGAGAGAGAGAGAGAGAGAGAGAGAGAGAGAGAGAGAGAGAACTTTTCTGGTTGTATTTGTTAAAGAGCCCATTGTGTTCACAGCATCGATTGTCTTTTCGGGGAAAGGTTTTAGTGTTTGTGTGTGTGTGTGTTCGTGTATGTTCAAGATGAAGCTGTTTTGAAGAGTACATTTCCAAGTTACAGCTTCTATATCTTGACCCCTGGATTAGTAACCAGATTTTTTTTTTTCTAGTCAGCTGTTTTATTTTTTTTTATTCTATTCATTGACTCATCTGCATTTTTCATTTGCTGCGACGAACTGCCAATACGAGTCCTTTGATTATTATCCTCATTGACGGATTCAACCAAGTTAGGTAGGAAGCTTTGGCATCAGCAATAGGCTTCTCTGCTTTTGATATACAAGGAAAGCTAAATTTGTGTTGTGTGGGGGGGAGGAGGTTGAGGATAGGAGGAGGAGGAGGTAGCGATGGTGGTATAAGCTGTGTTATTAAAGGAGAAGTTTGTTTGGGTTGTGGTGGTGGGAGTGGGAGCAGGGAATTATTAGCAAGCTGCCTCGCTACAGTATTGATCTCTCTCTCTCTCTCTCTCTCTCTCATATCCTTTATCTCTCGCCTTGTTTTGTTAACCTCCGCTCTTTTCTCCTCTCTTCGTACCCGCCGCCATCTTTTGTTTGGCATTCTCTCGTCTCCTCCTCCTCCACCTCCACATCCACATCCACCTCTTCCTTTCACTTCCTCCCTCCCTCCCTCCTTCCCTCTCCCTTTCTCCCTCTTTGGAGTATTGTAAATGTTCTATTCGGTCTATTTTTTTTCTCCAATTCTAAATCTTTGATTAGGTTTGATTAGGTTTTTTCTTTTTTCAGAATAATGCCAAAGTCATCCTTGTATGGTTTCTCATTGCGTAATGTCACAGTCAAGGTTTAGTGACATTTTCTAGCAATGATGATGTTAGAATTCTCTCTCTCTCTCTCTCTCTCTGTTCACTTCCCTGTGGCCATTATTACCAAGGGAGTTTGTGTGAGCCTGATTATCACATCACAGCATCAGGTGCGACACATCTGTAGCTGGCACGTCCGCATTCCATCACCATTTAACGTGGCAGAGGTTTCGATTCTCTCTCTCTCTCTCTCTCTCTCTCTCTCTCTCTCTCTCTCTCTCTCTCTCTCTCTCTCTCTCTCTCTGTTTCCTCCTTTCGTCTTTATGAACACGACATTCTTTGGTAACTTGAATTTCAAGTCTGTGGCCCCTGTTGGGGTCTTGTTCCATATGGATAGGGTAGTCGAGTGTTGTCCGCTTTGGTCAGGTGGCAAACGTCAGTGGCTGTGGTCACATACTGTGTTATTTATGTAGATTTAAAGGTAAGAGGTCCAGAGCAGATTCTCTCTCTCTCTCTCTCTCTCTCTCTCTCTCTCTCTCCTCTCTCTCTCTGGTGGGGTGTGGTCTTGTGCAGTACAAAGGCCATCATCTTATTTTTCGGTAGCATTTTCATTAGTTAAGTGGCACCACTGTTTAAAAAAGTAGGGATTCCTTGACATGGCATCGTTGCTAAGCACGAGAATCATTTCGAATGTGTACTGTGTTTAATGTCAGTATTTTTTCGCAAAATTTTGGTGAAGCTCAGTAGGTAGTAGGTCGATGTCATAGGTGATAGATAACGGTCTGCTTTGAAATATATATATCTTCAAATATCTAGAGTAGGATCCACAGTTATAAACTTGACGAAGTGCATTCGTAAAAAATATATAGTACAGAGATTAAAGCTTTTTCTGTGGAATTGATAAAGTCCACAGAAGGATGGATGAAAGCTTTAAGCTTTGTGTATATTGTTACGAATGCAATTCGTTGTTATCATCCAGTTTATAACTATGGATCCTAGCATTCTTAACACTATATACAGAGGTTAAAGCTTTATTCTATCCTTCTGTGGAGTTGATAAAGTCCACAGAAGGATGGACGAAAGTTTTAAGCCTTGCGTATATGTATATTTTTAAAAATGGATTTCGTCTTTATCGTTAAGATTACTACTGTGGATCCTACTGTAGATGAGTGAGAAACACGATATTGTATTTTTTTTTTTTATGTTTCATTTTCAAATACATTTTTCCGTGCTGGAGAGTTTCCCAATCTTTGATTTTGTTTGTAAGGTTTAGGATCGCTACCTATCATTGGCTTCATCTATTGCAAGGACATTTCAAGCTTGCTAGGATTGCATTTGCAAACAAAGATTTTTTTCCCTGTTATAGCTGTCGAGTTTTTCAAACCTACTTTATATTCTCGGGGGTTAGTATGCTGTCACTTCCTTTTAATTATAGCTTTTCCGCTTGCAAGGAAGGACGCTTAAAGCTTGCTAGGATTTTGTATTTTAATGATTGATTGACATTGATGTCGATTTATGATGATGTTATTTTTTTTCTGTTTTCAATAAGTGAGTCTCTTCTTTCTGTATTTCCTTTTACTTTCTATTTCTTCTTTCTAATCTACACCACATTCTTTGGAAGCTTCAATTTCAGATTATGGCTCTTGTGAACTTGATCCAAATCAATAGGGTTTATCTTCTGAATAATAATAATAATAATAATAATAAAAATAATACTTTTTGTGCATTTTCGCTTCTTCGTAATTAAGATGAAACACGCTATTTATTTTCATGCTGCATATAATAATGGTTTACTAACAGTAATGAACAGCAATCGGAAACTCTGGTAGCCTGTATGATATATATATATATATATAGATATATATATATATATATATATATATATATATATATATATATCATACAGGCTACTATATATATATATATATATATATATGTGTGTGTGTGTGGTGTGTTGTGTGTGTGTGTGTGTGTGTGTCTTATTTTACCGTGAGGCCCATAGGAAATTGCATAATGCATGATGCCCATTTATGACGGGAAACATACTATATAGATGAAGAGTTAGATGTATATGTATTTGCCTGCTTGAGTTTGAGGTTATTATTATTAAGAGGTATCATCAAAATTAAATCTCTCTCTCTCTCTCTCTCTTCTCTCATATATATATATATATATATATATATATATATATATATATATATGTGTGTGTGTGTGTGTATGTGTGTGTGTGTGTATGTGTGTGTGGTGTGTGTGTGTATGTGTGTGTGTGGTGTGTGTGTTGGGGCGCGCGATAATTTATTCTATCCACGTAAATCACAGACAGGCTGCTAACACCACCAGCCCACAGTCATTTCCATTTCATTCATTTGGGGGTCTCTCTCTCTCTCTCTCTCTCTCTCTCTCTCTCTCTCTCTCTCTCTCCTCTCTCTCTCTCATAGTCATAGGTAGACAGGCGCTGATTGCGTTGCTGTATATATCAACGTCCTGCATTTTCCGTCGTATTAAAGCCACGGGCCTTCCTCCTCCTCCTCCTCCTCCATTCTGTCCCCTTGCGTCATTAACGGTATCTGTTGGTTGCTGGCTAGGGGAAACTTTCTTTCCCGACACAGCAGAGAGAGAGAGAGAGGAGAGAGAGAGAGAGAGAGAGAGATGGGGGGGGGGGAGGTGGAGGGTTGCCGTTGCTGCTACTTTCGTGTGTGTGTGAAGGGCAGCTTGAAAGAAGGCCGCCTTCCCTACATCCCTACCTACCCCTGCACCACAAGTTAGGTTTTATCTGCCTTTTCCCGGATAGCCACATATAGTAGCAGTTGGGTATTTTTAGGGAAGGTGCTTTTCCTTAGCTCTCTCTCTCTCTCTCTCTCTCTCTCTCTCTCTCTCTCTCTCTCTGTCAAGATTTTTAAAAACATCGACTCCCTGACATGTGGACGCACACGGGGGGCATATGCGTCAGTTTATCGATCCGTGACGTCACCAGTGCTGCACAATTGAGCAAGTGGACGGAGGAAGCAACAGTCTCTCCCCCCCTCCATCCCCTCTCCTCCCCCTCCTTCCCCCCCCTCCTCTCTCTTCGGCCTTTTCCCTTGTCCACAACCTAATAGAGAAGATCTTGATATGCTGGTTTTGGTGATTTTTTTTTTTTTTTTCTAAGGCATATAATGCATTTCACGCATCCCATGATTCCTTTTCAACTCTTTTTGTTTGTTTACTTTGGAGGTAAGATTTCTAAGGTGACTTTTGTTAGATTCCTGCTTGCGTTTCGTTTGTAAAAGTCTCTGGTTTTCGGTTTCAAACAGTTCAGCTGATATCCAGGATGATTGAATCAAAAGAGGAGGAACTTCTGTGACGTACAGGAAGTGTGTTGGCGACTGGTGACACTGATTACCTACTTTTTCTTTTGTAGGAGTGTTTCAGATCTCACTGGTAAATCTGTCAGGCATCTCAGGGAATTGTTGTACTTTTCTCGTTCATATACCAGTGTTCGTATTGATTATTCTTACTCTGTAACAACTCTCACTGGTTTAAGCATTTAGCTAATTCAGTGATCTCTCAGTATTATGGAATGATTCCGTAACACCACACAGTATCATGGAAATCGCAACTTCCGAACTCTGTTTTCTGTCCTCGAAGTTCTTAACTCAAAGGAAGCAAATCGTCTGTTACACAACATCACGTGACGAAGTATGTTAAGGTCTTGTCCCTACCAAGGTCAGTACGTCTGTCTCATGCGCTAAGATCGAGCCGTGGCACAGAGTCTCTGGTCCTCCTGGGAGTCGATTGGGCATTCGTGCCAATCATTTCTTCATATTGACCATTGTGGTGAAGGTCACTGTCGATTCTGTTTTGCTCTGTCAAAGACATAGCCGTCGCTTTTTTACATAATTCTTGGCGCAGGTCGTTGTTGCAATGCTTTTGATATCACTTTAATTATGTGCCCAACCAGTAAATGTATATCACCCCCATACCCCCCCCCCCCCCCGTATGGGAGATAAGGTTAATTGCAGCATCCGTTTGGCCCCTACCTTCAACCCCTTTCATTCCTTGTACTGTACCTAATTTCATAGTCTTTATCTTTCATCTTTCTTTCCACCCTCGCCCACAAGTTAGTTTCAAAGTGCAACTGCTTTGAGGTTTTTCCTCACGTTACACCTTTAAAGACTCCTCCTCTCGCAGTTTCCGTTTCAGCGCTGAATGACCTTCCTAGGTCCCAGCGTCTGGCCTTGATCCTATATTCCATTCCATTCCATAAATCCCCTATGCACCTGTTCTCATACTGGAAAGGATAATTGGGATATTATATTGTATCAGATAAGCCACAATATTAGGATTAGAAACGAATATTATCTCTCAAGGTCTCTTAAATACCCACTGTCGAATTAGGCCTGGCATTCACCTGAATACTGTCAATCAGACTAGTGGTCAAACTAATACCCTCGTGGGACCTATAATGCCCTGAGGAAAAACAGTTATATTAAGTCGTCGTATCTTTGTTTGGTCTTATCCAAATTTGTGTAAGGGATGTGTTTTTGAATTGTCATCTTCAAAACTAAGAATTCTTCTTGTCTTTGGCTGAATATGTCAAGATATTCAGTGTAGGAGCTTCATTATTCGTCGTGTGTGTGTGTGTGTGTGTGTGTGAGAGAGAGAGAGAGAGAGAGAGAGAGAGAGAGAGAGAGAGAGAGAGAGAGAGAGAGAGAGCTTTAAACTCCACGTAAAAAGCCTATTATTTGTAGCTCTTTTAAAGAAAATACTTTGGGTTTTTCATAATAGGGGCTGTGATGATTAATGATGATAATAATAAAAATAAAACTACAAAAACGTTATTTAAACCGGATGAAGTCATCATTAGGGAGTCTTAGAATAACGCCAAGGCCATTTTTCCAGCTCATGTCCAAAGCTTTCCATGACAATGAACAGTTCTGATCAGATGACGTAAAACACTTACTTCCACAATGAAAGCGAACTGCCTTCACTTTTCAAATGCTCCGGCGGGCATCTCTCTCTCTCTCTCTCTCTCTCTCTCTCTCTCTCTCTCTCTCTCTCTCTCTCTCTCTCTCTCTCGTGGAAACCACTGCATATCCTGAACAATAAAAAATTCATCCACGCAGAAAATAACGTTATTAGATAGGGCAACCCCCCCCCCTCTCTCTCTCTCTCTCTTCTCTCTCTCTCTCTCTCTCTCTCTCTCTCTCTCTCATGGAAAATACGTTAACATATAACTAAGTAAAATAATAATTTTTACGCGAAATGATAAGATCGAATAGGTAAGCTCCATTCTCTCTCTCTCTCTCTCTCTCTCTCTCTCTCTCTCTCTCTCTCTCTCTCTCTCTCGTGCCTGTGGCATGTATGTTTGGCCTTCTAAGAACGCCTGCTTTGACTAACGTAGGTTGAACATAACGCGAATTTCCTACTTGCATATTTATATAGGTCAGTGGTGACGCCTAATTGGCGGATCAAGTGTAGCATTCTTGGAATGTGATTGGGGTTCTCTCTCTCTCTCTCTCTCTCTCTCTCTCTCTCTCTCTCTCTCTCTCTCTCCGAATTGGCAGAACTTAGATCTATTTTTATTTCTTTTTTATTCGTCTATATATTAGTTTTTTCTTTCAATTGTAACATAAACGAATCGGTGGAAAATTATTGTAAAGTTTATCTCTCTCTCTCTCTCTCTCTCTCTCTCTCTCCCTTTGATCTATTTTTATTTCTTTTTTTTATTCGTTATACAGTTTTTTCTTTTAATTGTAATCTATACGAATAGTTTGAAAATTATTGTAAAATTTATTTATTTATGTATATGTAATAGTGTATACCATATATATATATTATATATATATATATTATATATATATGTGTGTGTTTGGTTTTGGGTTTTTTTTAGGGGGGGTTTTGGGGGGGGTCTGGGGGGGTGTGGGGTATTTTTGTTGGGGGGGGGGGGGGGGGGGGTTGTGTGGTGTGTATTATAAATTTTTAAAAACCTCTTATGATTATTAAATGTCAAAAACTTTTGGATGGCAGTTCCACACCGAGATTTTCTTCATCGCTGTTGTGAATTGGAGCTTTTAATTAATTTGGTGCAATAAAGCAGTGATTTCTACCGTGCCAAATAAATGCGTCACCCCTTTCAGATAATATATAAGCTTTGAATACCGTCAGATCGACTGCGTATAATCAGATATCTATGTTGATCGTACTTTTCTCGTCCTCCGGAGCCAAGGTACTACTTTCTGCATCATCTGGTATAATTACATTTTATTTGTATCGTAAGCAATTTTTTTTTTGGTCTAAAATAAAGAGGGAAGTTTATCCCCCGAGTGCATCAACTGCTTATGGCACATTTTTATTTTGTACCCGAAACTGTTTTGATCTAAAATAAGAATAAGAAGAAGAAGGCGTTTCCTCGCATATGATGTCGACGTCCTGCCATATCAGACGAGTTCTTGAGGCAGTGTGTTAACCCCGGGAAACATCTCCCGTTAAGGCCTGTATCAACGAGTTTTGTATTAACGAGTCTCTCTCTCTCTCACCTTTTAATTTAGGCCTGAAATGTCTTTTTCTACTTTATTTTCCTACGATTTCTTAAGTCGTGCCACGAAGAATATATACCTTCATATATATTTTTTTTTAATTTTCTCTCTTATCACTCACAGTCTTATTGTCCTATTAAAAGAAAAGCGAGCCCTCTCGACCTGGCGTTGTGCCAAGACTCCTAGATGAGTGTGTGTGTGTATGTGGTGGCTGGCCGTGTGCGTGTGTTGTGCCCTTCTTGCCCGCACACTCTTTGCTGGTTGGCTAGCTGCTCGGGGGGAGGGAAGTGTCATGGTAGGGTATCGGTGTGGGTCTTGGGCTTGGGGGGGGGGGGAGTGTATAGCAGGCTGGCGGACGTGACTTCTGGGGCTAATATTGATTTTTAACCTTCCGTGGGCTCCCCTTCCCGTTCCCCCTCCCCTCCCTTCTCACTCCCTGCCCCGTTGTATCTTCCCCTCTTTCTTATTCTCTCTCTCTCTCTCTCTCTCTCTCTCTCTCTCTCTCTCTCTGGTGGTATATAGATATGTTCGTCATTACGTGAGAGTTCAGTGACCCTTTCGTATATGGTCGTTATTGTTGTGAACTCCGTGTGGATGGGATGTCTTTGGTTTCGGTTCGTCGTCTGAATGAAGACGTTCGAGGAGAGAGAGAGAGAGAGATGGTCGTATATTTGTAAGCTTCCCAGTGCAACAGCAACTATATATTATCTCCTTACCAGTAATATGTTAACAATGTTCGCATTCTGGCACCTTTCTTTTGTCTTATATCCATCCAGGGAATTTGTCAGGGAAGCTTGACCTTTGTAATTGACAGGGACTTTCTCGTCGAAGCTTTACCTTGGTAACTGACAGGGAATTTGTCATGGAAGCTTGACCTTAGTAATTAATAGGGAATTTGTCGAAATTTGACCCTAGTTATTGACAGGGAATTAACCTTAGTAATTGACAGGGAATTAACCTTAGTAATTGACAGGGAATTAACCTTAGTAATTGGCAGGGAATTGACCTTAGTAATTAACCAGGAGAATTTGTCATGGAATCTTGATCTTAGTAATTGGCAGGGAATTGACCTTAGTCATTAACCAGGGGAATTTGTGATGGAAGCACGACCTTCGTAAATGACACGTCCATGACCTATTGGTGACAAACGAAGCAAACATGAAGACAGAAACCACTGTATTTGAATCATTTAATCATTGGGGCGTGCTTCCTGTATATATCCTGGCTCTGGTAGCTGAGTGCAGACGGCTACAGCTTAAAGGAGGACTGTCGGATTACGGGGCTGGAAATTGAGGAGCCGATCCAGAGAGCGAGAAAATCTCGCCGCTCCGCTGGAACACTCAAAGACTCTCGTATCCAAATTAAAGGGAATTTTAGGAGAGTATTTATAAGGAATTTTCTATTGGTGCATCCCGGTCTGCCGTCTCCTAGATTGCTTGAAAGTCCGAATTGGAGAAATCCTTCGAAGGGGAAAGGCGAATTGCTTCGTTTTTTTAATATTGTAAGTTTCTGGTTGTAATTAGGATCGGTGGCTTCCTCGAATGTCCAGTTGACCTTAAGAATTTTGGAAGTGACTTCGTTTATTGGTCCTTGATGATCATTATGGTTTCGTTCAGTTATCATTTGATGTTTGTCTCATATATATATATATATATATATAATTATATATATATATATATATACATATACATATATTTATATATTTTATATATACACACACACACAAATATATATATATATATATATATATATAATATATATATATATATATATATATTTGGTGTATGGCTTTGTTTTAACTGTATCTCACTCTGTCTCTCAGCTTCTATCCACGTGTATTTTATAATGAAGAAAAGGTTTTATATATATATATCATATATATATATATATATATATATATATATATATATATAATTACAATTTCTTTCGTTGCTCGTAGTTCCAAAGGTTTGATTACGAACGTACGAATTCAGTATCTTTAAGCCAACAACTTGCATCGTCCTATACGCCAATATGCGCACCTAAGAGTACGTTACATTGTGATTTCCAAGAGAGAGAGAGAGAGAGAGAGAGAGAGGTTGGCCTCCACCTCCACCTTGAAAAGAGAAAGAAGAGAAGAAAAAAATAAAGAAAGGAAGACCAAACAGCTTACACTCGCGTCACCGAACTACGCCGTATTCGACCTACTTTGGCTGCTGGAAGGGTGTTGGGGGGGGGTGGGGTACACGGGTGGGGATGAGGAAGAGGAGGAGGCCGAACTACAGGAGTGACGGGAGAGAGAGAGAGAGAGAGATGAGGGAAGGACTGAGGAGGATAGAGAGAGAGAGCCTCTAGGGAAAAAAAGAGTGGGTGGTTTTATCAGAAAAAAAAAAAAAAAATTGCTTCGCTTTCTCGATGTGTAACTTGTTATTCTGTTTTTCTATCCTTTCCTTTCGTTAACTTTCAAAATAGAATAAAAGCATGTCTATTGATGCTTCTATCCCCTCCCCACTCTCTCTCGGCGTATCGACCTGCCGAAAGTGAGAGTGCAGGTAGGTTGAGCTGACCAAGGTACGCGAGAGAGAGAGAGAGAGAGCGCGATTTGAGTTATGGATGTATATTTTTTTTCATTCTAGCGTCATTATTTACACGTACACGGCAATTTACCGCATTTTTTTTATCTCTTCGTGTCACGAGCACGAAAAGTCAGATATTATTATTATATTATTATTATTGAAGATTTTGGTTCTTTGCACGTTCTCTCTCTCTCTCTCTCTCTCTCTCTCTCTCTCTCTCTCTTTGTAATGAGGTGTTATATATTCACGTGATTCTCATTCTGTATGGTTCTGTACTCTCTCTCTCTCTCTCTCTCTCTCTCTCTTCTCGCATTATAAACTATTATAAATAATAGTTATAATGCGAGTATTTCAGACCATAATGTCATAGAATTAACAGTCCATTCCAAAGCAAGTGAAAACAGAGATAAGCAAGACAAATGAAAAAGTGGGAAGGATATGGAAAATACAACTTCTACAGTAAAAATATAAAATGGTCAGAAATAAATGAAGAATTAAACAAAGATTGGGATAATATTTTCGTAAGTGATGACATAAAGGTAAATACGGAGATATTATATAAAATATTAGAGAAAATAGTGGAATAAATATATACCGAAGAAGAAAAGTAAACATCAGTCATGCATACCAAGAGACAGAAGATTCTTGTTCCAGAAAATCAGAAAGTGGAAAAAAGGTCTAGCAAAAAAAAAAAAAAAAAAAATGCATGGAAAGTTATAGAACTAAAAAGTAAGATAGAAAATGCAGAACAAAGATTATACAATCAAAAAAAAATGAAAAACGGGACTTGGAAGAAAAAACCCTATTAAATATCAAGCAAAATCCCAAACTATTATACTCATATGCGAAGAATAGAAATAGGCCCTCTAAGAATTGAAGGGAGATTAACGAATGAAAAAAAGGAAATTTGCAACATACTGGCAGAACGATAAAGAGAGAATTCACCCCTAGAATAGATAATGAAGATAATGATATAGAAGTAAGGGATGAAAATAGTGAATATTTAGCTGACATAGATATTAATGAAGCTGATATTGTGCACGGCTATTAATGAAATTAAAAAGGGAGCTGCTGCAGGGCCTGATGGAATTCCTGCTATTTTGTTAAGAAAGTAGTTCATTCTATCGCAAAGCCACTTGCAATATTATTAAGACAAAGTGTAGATACAGGCAAGATTTATGATGAGCACAAATTAGCATATATTACCCCTACTTTCAAAAGTGGATCAAGACTAGAGGCAAGTAATTATAGGCCTGTGAGTCTAACATCACATATTATGAAAGTGTATGAAAGGGTAATGAAGAAAAATATTATGAAACATTTAATAAAAAATAATTTGTTTAATAAAGGACAACATGGTTTCGTACCCGGAAAAAGTACACAAACCCAACTGTTAGTCCACCGTGAGAACATATTCAAAAAATATGAAAAGCGGAAATGAAAAACAGATGTGGTTTATTTAGACTTTGCAAAAGCTTTTGATAAAGTAGACCATAATATATTAGCGAAGAAAATTAGAAAACACAATATCGTGGATAAAGTAGGAAGATGGTTAAAAGAATTTTTACACAACAGAAAACAGATAGTTATTGCAAACGACGAGAAATCGGATGAAGCCAAGGTAATATCCGGTGTGCCGCAAGGTACGGTGTTAGCTGCAATACTGTTTATGATTATGATTGAAGACATAGACAATAATGTTAAGGATTCGGTAGTGAGTAGTTTCGCAGATGACACAAGAATAAGTAGAGAAATTACTTGTGATGAAGATAGGAACGCTCTACAAAGAGACCTTAACAAAGTATATGATTGGGCAGAGGTAAATAGGATGGTATTTAACTCTGATAAATTTGAATCAATAAATTATGGAGACAGAGAAAGAAAGCTATATGCATATAAGGGACCTAATATGAGACCATCACAAATAAGGAAGCAGTTAAAGACCTTGGTGTGATGATGAATAGGAACATGTTATGCAATGATCAAATAGCAACTCTGTTGGCAAAATGTAAAGCAAAAATGGGAATGTTGTTACGGCACTTCAAAACAAGAAAAAGCTGAACACATGATTATGCTTTATAAAACATATGTTCGTAGTCCACTTGAATATTGCAATATGATATGGTACCCACACTATCAAAAGGAGATTGCACAAATAGAGAGTGTACAAAGGTCCTTTACAGCTAGAATAGAAGAAGTTAAAGACCTTGACTACTGGGAAAGACTACAATTCTTAAAATTATATAGTCTAGAAAGGAGAAGAGAACGCTACATGATAATTCAGGCATGGAAACAGATAGAAGGAATAGCAGAAAAATATCATGGAACTAAAAATATCAGAAAGAGCAAGCAGAGGTAGAATAATAGTGTCCAAAACTATACCAGGAAAAATAAGGAAAGCACACAGGACATTAATCCACTACGCACCAGCATCGATAATGCAGCGTCTATTCAATGCGTTGCCAGCTCATCTGAGGAATATATCAGGAGTGAGCGTAGATGTGTTTAAGAATAAGCTCGACAAATATCTAAACTGCATCCCAGACCATCCAAGATTGGAAGATGCAAAATATACCGGAAGATGTACTAGCAACTCTCTGGTAGACATTAGAGGTGCCTCACACTGAGGGACCTGGGGCAACCCGAACAAGATGTAAGGTCTGTAAGGTCTCTCCCTCCCCTAAAGAACGATATTTATATCATAAAAGTGAAAACTACACAGGAATCTTTCTGTTTGTTCCACCATTGAGAAAATTTGGCCTCATGGTCAATAAATTAATTGAGAAATAAAATAAAAACATTAATCATATCAAGGTCAATACGTAAGTCTTATGAGCAAGAACCCGTGCTATCACAAAGGAATGATCTAATCTAACAAAATTAGGGAACGCGTCGTATCTCCAATTCGCCATGGGCGAAGTTTCTCTCTCTCTCTCTCTCTCTCTCTCTCTCTCTCTCTCTCTCTCTCTCTCTCTCTCTCGTTCGTGCATTCGTTTATCGTAATTTCCCCTTTCTTATCGGTGTTTCGCGTTCTGTGAAAATTTTGAGTAGTAATTTTGAGAAGTATAATTCCTGGACACCTGACAGGAAATCCATATGGTTATGTATACGATTTTTTTTTTTTCCTCTCGATTCAAGAACGCTTTGCTGTAAGAACCCTAAAACATCAAGCTAAGATGCTGTCCATTGCTACCATCAAACAATTCACCTTAGTAATTTACTAATTTACTTATATTTTGATATATTTTTGTTAATTATTTGTTCATTGGTTTCTTCTTTCTCTATTTCCTAGTATCGTCTGTATTTTCTTTCAAATGAACATCATCATATTGTTTGTATGCTTGAATTTCAAGTTGGGGGGTCCCCTTTGGTGGGCAATTTCCATATGAATAGGTGTTTTATCATAATAATAATAATAATAATAATAACAACAACAATGCTAAGAAATTCACAATCTCTGTAAAACAATATGTGTAATAAAATCCACAATTATGTAGTAAACTAAATGATAATTTTTTAACATATAATTGTGGTGTTTTATTACACAATATAGAAGCAGTAATAACAAAACCGGGGCATCATTGCCCATATTTGTATTACAAAGATCAAAGCTCCCTTTCACACACACCGGTTGGCATTACCCTAAAATCTATCACGCCATTATAGAGCTCTGTCGCAAGACCAAAAATTTTTCCTCGACATTCCTAGTGTGTGTCTGGCAGTGTCTGCCGGGAAAGGGAAGGACGGATGCAGAAGAACGTCTAGACGACAAAGCAACTGAACGGTGCCAGAGAGGTGTTCTTTCACCTCTTGAAATTATCGGAAAGAGGAAGAGTGTTGTACCTGTTAAAATTGGATAGTCTGTAGCCATTGAAGTTGCTGTTTGAAGGTCATTGTGAATCTTCGTTTTGAATAGATTTCTGCAATGGCAACCTGCATTTCTAAACTGCATTTTGATGTAGGATGCAAGAGAGAGAGAGAGAGAGAGAGAGAGTTACAAGGATCATGAAGTCTCAAAGACTTATTGGTCCATCCGAGGAGACGTCATGGGCTCACTTCACCTATTTCTAGGACCAGGGTTTTACTGTTCATTCATTCACACAGTGTGCTAATGAGAGAGAGAGAGAGAGAGAGAGAGATAGTTAGTTAGTTAGTTATCTGAACTGTCCCACCCAGAAACAGTGACAGAAAGGTATCTGCACATCCACCTCATAGGTCCCACATAGAAACTCACACACATGCACGCAGAATATTCTCTCGCTCCCTTCCCCTTCCCCCCCGTTATTAAAGGTGCGCGCTTTAGTTCTCGCGTTGCAGTGGAACTCCACATATTCCTTTATGAAGACGGGATCCTCAGTTATCAGTTAAAGTATTGATGTGAAATCGTATTCTAACTTCTTTATAGATTCGTCGTGGTCTGTTTGAAGGGGCGGGTTGGTGGTAGTAGTAGTAGTAGTAGGGTGTACCAAGACCTGTTTAAACACCCCCCCCCCCCCCCCCCCCCCCATAGTTATGTAAGTGTCGGGGACTTGACAAGACTCTCTCTCTCTCTCTCTCTTCTCTCTCTCTCTCTGCTATTTTGGCAGAAAGTACTCTCTGTTGTTGTCAGTGTGTTTGTTGGTTATTTTTCCTTTGTTGCTTCTCTCTCTCTCTCTCTCTCTCTCTCTCTCTCTCTCTCTCTCTCCTCTCTCTCTCTCTCTCTCTCCAGTTGTAGGGCGTTGTTCAGACTAGTATGTCACATATGTTTGCGTCTTGTGAGTTATTCGATACCATATATATAATGCGAAACCTTGAGTTGGATATCAGAAACTATGTATACTACATATATATTATGCACACATATTAATACTATGTAATATGTACGTACACGTCTCAGTTTGTACTTTGGTTAGTTTTGCTAGCAGTACATGACAGAATTAAAGTGTTTTATTAAGCAAATAATGCTTTTGTTCCTTTGCAATGCAAGCTTATATATATATATATATATATATATATATATATATATATATATATATATATATATATATATATATATAAATCTTAATGAAAACCAAGGAACGTTTGTACATATGTTATAGTTTGCATAGTGAAGAACGTTTTCTTTCGAAAGTCTTGGCAATGCCAGTTGACCTTCAAAACCCTGGCAATAAGCCTTGATCAGATCCAAAATTTAAGGAAGTGCAAGCAGCATAGTTTTATGACCTTCAATAAGGTGGACACACACACACACACACACACACACACACACACACACACACATCCTAATTGCTCATAAACTGTGACTGATCCAAACGCCCCCTTTTGGGGGGCGGGTTAACTGTAACAAGCAAGCAATATTTATCAACACGGGTGACTCGTGCTTGCTCGGCGAAAGCAGCGCTGACGATGCAGAACAGTTCTTTCAGTAGGTTTCTGCAACATACGATGTTTTTATGTTGTATTTTTTTTATAACTGGGTGATTTAAGAATATTTTCTTTTCGGTTGGTCACGTGATACAGTTTCATAGAAATGTAGTGCAACTTTTTAAATTATGTGAACGCAACGTACTAGAATGTGGTTACAGTCAGATTGATATATGAAG
>NC_087206.1:112500-120000 GCF_015104395.2 Macrobrachium nipponense | reverse complement strand
TGACCTATAATGAAGAACAGTTTTGACTTAAGGAATGAATGTTGAGCTTAAGTTTGTCTACTACTGTAGTGATTGATGAATGAGGTCGCTCGGAAACGCGAAAATAAGAACACAAATATTTATCTCTGTGAATCTGGACGCTTTTTACTATTGTCCTCTTTGTTCCTTTGCAAATGGGCTATGCAAAAGCATATTGTTTATGTAGTTGTCGAAGATTGCACATACTATGTATGTTAATAATTTGTTTAAAAAAAGAGGATTATATGATAAAAGGACTTACCACTATTATTGTCCAGTTTGTACATTTGCAAATATACAAGGCAGAAACATTTATTGTCCAATTTGCTCATTTGCAAATATACAATGCAAAAACATTTTTCTATGCATGGTGTATTGGCAAGTGTCGAAGAAGATTTGACGTATGTATGCTACGTACGTTTTTATTTTTTATTTTTTGAAGGGAGGAATGTATGATATAGACGACGTACCACCACCGGCTAAATAGCATAGCTGTGCCTGCCTGTGTGTGTGTGTGTGTTTGTTTGTGTGTGAAACGTCTGAATCTGTCTATGTAAGCTAGAGAGCTATAGGTAGGTGGGCGTTGCGAAGGCCATGGTAGTAGGAGGGGACGACAAAGTCCTCTTCTTGGAGGCTTGCCAAGTTATTCTCTCTCTCTCTCTCTCTCTCTCTCTCTCTCTCTCTCTCTCTCTCTCTCTCTGGCCAGACTGTATACTTACTTCATCCTCTCCCTTTCACCCCTCCACTCCCATCTCTCTCTCTCTCTCGTAAACGCAGCTACACTTTTGGAACTGCATACGGCTGTACTGGTAGTATTTGTGGTACGATCTTATTTCGAAGCTTTCATCGAAGACCACAGAACTAAATGTGTGTGTGGTAGTCAGCTTATTATTATTATTATTATTATTATTATTATTATTATTAACATTGCCCTAATGCTTAATGAAGGGTCCTATGTATTCACAGCAGATGTGTTGTGCCTTTATGCACGTCAGAGAGAGAGAGAGAGACGAGAGAGAGAGAGAGAGAGAGAGAGAGAGAGAGAGAGAGAGAGAGAGAGCTAATTTTGGATTCGTGCTGGTCTCCATTCTTCGCATGTTTATTTTCGTGGGTGCAGGATCTTTCATGCAACGTCGAGACTGTCTTTGGCGTGTCTCATCGATTTTAGTTTTCTTTTGCTAATTTTACTTTTTTTTCCTCAAGGTAACTTTTTCTTTTTTCATAAGACTTACTTGATTCGATTTACCGGCATGATCTCATGCAGTATGTAGTAGAGTAGAAGTAAACATGATATAATCCTTGCGGAATTTGGATATATATATATATATATATATATATATATATATATATATATATATATATATATATATAGAGAGAGAGAGAGAGAGAGAGAGGAGAGAGAGAGAGAGAGAGAGAGAGAGAAGGAATGCCAGGGTGTGTCTGCCTCTACAACTCCGACTTCATTAAAGGGGAGAAGATGACATTGGTCGGAGGTCGAAAGTGGAAGAACGCCAAGGAATAAGAAGGAAGGAGGAGGAGGAGAAGTGGCCTCCTCGCGATTAGACGAATATAAATATTTATAACTGGCGCTTTTCTGTGCAAGGAAGAGGGATGGAAGGGAACTGGCGTTATGTAGTAGACGGGAGTCAGGGGTAGGGGTTGTTTTCCTGGTTGGATGAGAAGGGGGGTGGGGGAGGGGTGGGGGTTATGTGTTGGTTGGTGTGTTTTAATGAGTGCATAAAATCGTCTTCGCTTTTGCTGTCTTTTGGCGTATACTATATACGTGTGTGTTGGTTCAGGTCGTGAAAATCCCCTACGTTGTTATGTTTGAGTAATTACAACCTCTCTCTCTCTCTCTCTCTCTCTCTCTCTCTCTCTCTCTCTCTCTCTCTCTCTCTGAAAAACGGGACTTGGAAGAAAAAACCTATTAAATATCAAGCAAAACCCAAACTATATACTCATATGCGAAGAAGATGAATAAAAGAAGAATAGAAATAGGCCCTCTGAGAATTGAAGGGAGATTAACGAATTGAAAAAAAGGAAATTTTTTGCAACATACTGGCAGAACGATATAAGAGAGAATTCACCCCTAGAATAGATAATGAAGATAATGATATAGAAGTAAGGGACGAAAATAGTGAATATTTAGCTGACATAGAAATTAATGAAGCTGATATTGTGCAGGCAATTAATGAAATTAAAAATGGAGCTGCTGCAGGGCCGGATGGAGTCCCTGCTATTTTGTTAAAGAAAGTAGTTCATTCTATCGCAAGCCACTTGCAATATTATTAGACAAAGTGTAGATACAGGCAAGATTTATGATGAGCACAAATTAGCATAATATCACCCCTACTTTCAAAAGTGGATCAAGACTAGAGGCAAGTAATTATAGGCCTGTGAGTCTAACATCACATATTATGAAAGTGTATGAAAGGGTAATGAAGAAAAATATTATGAAACATTTAATAAAAAATAATTTGTTTAATATAGGACAACACCGGTTTCGTACCCGGAAAAAAGTACACAAACCCAACTGTTAGTCCACCGGGAGAACATATTCAAAAAATATGAAAAGCGGAAATGATGTGGTTTATCTAGACTTTGCAAAAGCTTTTGACAAAGTAGACCATAATATATTAGCAAAGAAAATTAGAAAACACAATATCGTAGATAAGTAGGAAGATGGTTAAAAGAATTTTTACACAACAGAAAACAGATAGTTATTGCAAACGATGAGAAATCGGTATGAAACCAAGGTAATATCCGGTGTGCCACAAGGTACGGTGCTAGCTGGCAATATTGTTTGTTATTATGATTGAAGACATAGACAGTAATGTTAAGGATTCGGTAGTGAGTAGTTTGCTGATACACAAAGAATAAGTAGAGAAATTACTTGTGATGAAGATAGGAACAACGCTCTACAAAGAGACCTTAACAAAGTTTATATGATTGGGAGAGGTAAATAGGATGGTATTTAAACTCTGATAAATTTGAATCAATAAATTATGGAGACAGAGAAGGAAAGCTATATGCATATAGGGGACCTAATAATGAGACAATCACAAATAAGGAAGCAGTTAAAGACCTTGGTGTGATGATGATAGGAACATGTTTATGCAATGATCAAATAGCCATTCTGTTGGCAAAATGTAAAAGCAAAAATGGGAATGTTGTTACGGCACTTCAAAACAAGAAAAGCTGAACACAATGATTATGCTTTATAAAACATATGTTTCGTAGTCCACTTTGAATATTGCAATATGATATGGTACCCACACTATCAAAAGGATATTGCACAAATAGAGAGGTGGACAAAGGTCCTTTACAGCTAGAATAGAAGAAGTTAAGGACCTAGACTACTGGGAAAGACTACAATCCTTAAAATTATATAGTCTAAAGAGAAAGAGAGAACGCTACATGATAATTCAGGCATGGAAACAGGATAGAAGGAATAACAGAAAATATCATGGCAACTAAAAATATCAGAAAGAGCAAGCAGAGGTAGATTAATAGTGCCCAAAACTATACCAGGAAAAATAAGGAAAGCACACAGAACATTAATCCACTACGCACACCCGCATCGATAATGCAGCGTCTATTCAATGCGTTGCCAGCTCATCTGAGGAATATATCAGGAGTGAGCGTAGATTGTAAGAATAAGCTCGACAAATATCTAAACTGCATCCCAGAACCATCCAAGATTGGAAGATGCAAAATATACCGGAAGATGTACTAGCAACTCTCTGGTAGACATTAGAGGCGCCTCACACTGAGGGACCTGGGGCAACCCGAACGAACTGTAAGGTCTGTAAGGTAAGGTCTCCAGAATTGCATTTGTCAGTTCTTATAAAATTCGAGATAGGTATTAATTTATTCGTTTTTTCATACAAAAGCGCTTTTTGGTTGTTGCCGTCTGAACGTCCTTATTAGGAATCTCTCTCTCTCTCTCTCTCTCTCTCTCTCTCTCTCTCTCTCTCTCTCTCTCTCTCTCTGCGCGTATTGGCACATACTATATATTTTCGCGAAAGTAATGTCGCCATTTTGGTTTTTGTGTATTTGTTGGTTAATACTGTTCAGGGCTTTGACAGAAAAGGAATTTGTCTATGCGTTTTTTTCCAATATAATTTATTTTATGTAATGCTGTCAGTAAGATCAGTTTTCCTTCGTTTGTTTGTTTTTCTTTTTGTCATTAAAAAGAGTTAAGCATTATAGAAACATAGGAATATGTTAAGATAAACATGGTTAACTCTTATTCATATTAAGAAGTTTAAAATGATTTTGGGATATTGGGGGTGTTCGCAACTAACTCACCCCCCACCTCTCTCTCTCTCTCTCTCTCTCTCTCTCTCTCTCTCTCTCTCTCTCTCTCTCTCATATCTTTTATGAAACTCGATTAGCATTTTAGATACTAATGCCATCTGCAGACACACTCTCTCTCTCTCTCTCTCTCTCTCTCTCTCTCTCTCTCTCTCTCTCTCTCAGTAATACCCATGACAGTAAGCTACTGAGGAGGAGGAGCAGCAGCAGCACCACCTTGCTTCGCCTTGCCCGGGCTTTATAAAGGTGATGGTTCCTACTGACTTGTGACAATCCCACTCTGGTTAAATATAGAGTGACCTCCTTTATTGTTAATCATATCATATTGGGCGTAAAAAGATTGTTGCCACTATTCGTCGGATTCAGTGACGTTTGAATTTGAATTCTGAAAGCCGATAATGATGGGGGTTGTCGTTGGTTGCATAATCGTCCACCAGCATTTATTATTATTATTTTTTTTTTTTGGGGGGGGCGCTCATTGGTTAATTTGCCTCGTTACCCTTTGAAGTTTCCAGATTTATTTGTTTGTTTGGTTGTATTTATTTTGGTATGGTGGGCGAGGAGGGATGGCTCGGTTAATTGACGTTTGACGTCATCGGTCTCTTGACGTCTAATATTTTGCTAAACCCTATTTTGGGGATTCATTCAATTTGATGTCACTGCATCAGTGTCCGTGACTTGGAAATTTCAGTAGGTAATGTTGGCATAGGTCATATTTGCATTCGTTTTGTTTTTATTATTCGTGCAGTGCTTACATTAAACGAAAGCCAAACTAGAAATAATGGATGGAAACTAGAACTGAAGAGATACAACACATCCCATTGTGGGAACTTCTTCACATACAAGATCTGTGATATGTGGAATAAACTGCCACCAGAAGTTGTAAACAGCAACAGTGTGGATGAGTTTTAAAGAAAGCTAGACAAAGTCATTAGGACACTGAAAGCACAGTAAAACCTGCTCCTACAGATAAGTGAGCACACGATGTCTCCTCTTAGGATGGATTAACAAGTCTTTGAGACATCCTAATCCTTGTAACATGCAGCGACCCACCTCAGTTTCCCAAATTCCAGGTGCATAATTATGTGCCTCGTGTCAACGGAAGAACAGCCTATTGAACAGAAAACATCCACTAGAGAGGAAGTTAAGGTTCATCTCATGGAAAATTTTTGGATGAATTTAAGTACATGGCACGTGCGCGACCAGAGTGGGTTGCAGCTTAGGCGTGCATGTAAGTGTGCACAAGCTTAAACGCTCTCTCTCTCTCTCTCTCTCTCTCTCTCTCTCTCTCTCTCTCTCTCTCTCTCTCTCACGATGAAATATCCCTCTGTCAGTTGGAGTTGTGATACATTGATGTATGTATAAATCGGAACCTAAGTTTTGATAAATTGACGTATAAAGCTGCACCGAAATTTTGATGAAATTGACGTATAGATCTGCACCGGAATTTTGGAAAAATTGACGTAAAATTTTCTGCACCGAAATGTTGATAAAATTGACGTATAATTCTGCGCCTAAATTTTTATAAATTGACGTATAAATCTGCACCGGAATTTTGATAAAATTGACTTATAAATCTGCTCCGAAATCTGAGCCGAAATTTGATAAAAATGACGTATAAATCTGCACCTAAATTTTGAGAAATTGCATTTAATAACTTTATTTATAGAATTCCCCTCGGTGAACTCGATCGTTGCTATTGTAACGATATCGCCGCGGGAAACAACAGCCCAAATACTGCCATTGTCAGGTGACGGACGCATTGTCTCCCCAAATCGTCCGATACCAAGCAGCCCTGTTTGTTTTATTTTAGTCGTGACATCGTCCAGGGCTCAGCGTAAAGAGCTGGTGACGCGAATGTGCTTCCCCTTTTGATTCAGGCCAGGATGCTCTCCCTCTCCCCTACGTCACCCCCCCCCCCCCCCACCACTCCCACACGCACTTGCTCGGTAAATATAGTAAGCTGATATTTAACTGTGCGTCTCTGCCTCGTTGTCATCAGTCAGAATTAAAGGACATTGGTGCTTGCTTGGTAACCCCCTCCCTTCCTCTCTCCCTCCCTTGCTCCTCCTCCCCTTCCCCTATCTCTTCCCCCCTGCCCACCTCGACGTCCATGTCCGTTTTTAAATGTTGCTGCGTCCGTGTTGTGGGCGTGGATGTCTCTAAACATGGCGGTCATGAGTTTTTAAATTTTTTTTTTATTTTTTATTTTGGAGTGTACGCCGTGATGACGTCAGGCGCGGATGCCGTGACGTCATGGATTGCATTTCTCATCCTGCCCATTCAAGGTCCTAACCTTTATGGCTGCTGCTGCGGATGCTGCTGTCGTCTGTCTCATCTCCCTTTCAATCTTCGGTCCCTCCTCCTCCTCCCTCCCCCCCTCCCCCTCATTGCGTCTAGTTTTTGTTTTGTTATTGTTCGAGAGAGGGAGTTCCTCCTCCTCGTGTCCTGTTCATGTCGCATTTCAGTTGTTATTATTATTATTATTATTATTATTATTACAACCGAGTCCATATGTGGCGAAGTTCTTAACTTTTAGCGTTTGATAACAGTTTCATCATCATTGCTGCTACATGTTGTATAAAAATTAATAATAATATTAATTATTATTATTATTATTATTATTATTATTATTATTATTTTTTATTTACAAAGTTTTTAACTTTGGCTTTTCATGACAGTAGTGGAAACTGATCCACAGTCTCTGTAGGACGGTCTTCTAAATTACGGTGCATTGAAAGATAAGCTTATCGGAGGAAGAAAGCTTATAAGAGAAAGGAATAATAATAATGTCCATTTCACCGTAGAGTACATTAAATTTCTCAGCATGGTATAACAATACTAATAATGAGGAGGAGGAGGAGGATTGTACTACTGAGGCTTTTAGTTCTTAAATAATAATAATAATAATAATAATAATAATAATAATAAAAAAAATAATAACAATAATAATAATAATAATAATAAAATAATAATAATAATAACGGATTGTTGAGTTGTAATGTAGGTATTCCTGAAGTGCCCCTTCAAGTAAAGAATAACACCGACTTTGATTTTTATTTTTCTTCGCTTTTTACTTGCAGGACTGGTTTAGGCAAAGTAGTGAGCCCGAGGTTACTCATTTTTATTGGCCCCCCTTTTTTCCCCCCCTCTTTTTTTTTTTTT
>NC_087206.1:105000-110000 GCF_015104395.2 Macrobrachium nipponense | reverse complement strand
TTCCCATTTTTCGTCTCATACTTGGAACGAGTGCTGAGGAAATGGGAGACGCTCTTGGCCCGTATTTTTGATCGTACATTGGTGGTAAAAATGTATGGTTTTCACTCGTGTGAAAATCAAAGAAATATATATATATATATATATATATATATATATATATATATATATATATATATATATATATACATACATACATACATATATATATATATACATACATATATATATATATATATATATATATATATATATATATATATATATATATATATATATATATATATCTACATCTACATATACACACACACACACACACACACACACGATACCTGATATTTTCTCTTCATTTATAACCTACCTCCTCGCAACTTAACCAGATAGAATTGTACCACAAAACTTGTACCAAAGTTAGGCTTTATTCTTCGTATTAATAACAGTGTAAAGATGCCTGTTTTCTGTTTGTGTAAAATTACCTTCATGATGCCAAGTTGCAGACAGTAATGTAATTGGTCGGCAGTTTATTAACGGTTCGAGAAGGTTGTATGTAAATAATTTGTGAGACTTTTTTTATGCAAACGATGGTATTTTCGTGAACCTCTCAGTCTTTGCTCTACCTTTGAACATAAGCAGACGTTTCTGTCTTTGCTATACCTTTGAACGTAATCAAACGTTTGTCTTTGCTATACCTTTGAACGTAAGCAGACGTTTCTGTCTTTGCTATACCTTTGCTATGTCTGAGTGTGTGTGTGTGTGTGTGTGAGAGCACGACCCAAAACCGAGCATGCTAGTAGGAAGAAGACCTTTCCAAGGTCGCCCCGGCTGGGTTTGTTGTTGTAGGAGGGACCGGAGGGTGGGGGCATGGGCAGGGAGGGGGGGAGGCGGTGGTAGCTGCCCCTGGGCACTGCCAAGTGTTCAGCTGGCATCTCGCTATCTTATCTTGAAGGCTTTCCTCATTTAGAAATAGTTCCCTCGAGCTGTTGCAATCCGGCTTTTTATGAAGTATTATGATTCGTGATAAAGTTTATTTACTTGATAGAATTGAGGTCTTGTGCCAAACGCTCTATTGTTTGGTGTAGATTGAATAACCATTGCTCTTGGGGAGGTGAATGAATGAAATTGATCATGTTATTCTCCTCTTTAGAGGCTTCTGTTGGATTCTGCTGCCTTCATGTGCTTTTGATGAATTATTATTATTATTATTATTATGAACCCTATCCATATGGAACAAGCCCACCACAGGAGACATTGACATTGATATTCAAGCTTCCAAAGAATATAGTTTTCATTAGAAAGAAGCAAGAGAAGGAAATGGGAAAATCAAACAGAAAAACGAATTAACAGATATATACATAATTAGACAAAAGTGTAAGTGAATTATTTAATAAAAAGGAGAATGTATTAGGGCAGTACATCTTTATTGTGGAGCAGTGTTCTCATTTTGCAAATTGCATTCATATTTTAAATAATTAGCTCGAGTAGAATGTAACGTAAATGATATGGATTGATATGAATCTATGATATTTATACCAATAATGAAGATGACGTGATACCTTCAAGCATTTCGTTTGACCTTCTTGAAGAATGCCCGGGCACCGCTGACCTTGTAAGGTCAATAAGCCAATGTGACTAAAAAAAAAAGAAAAAAGGACGAGATCATTCTTGGATTACTCACTGGTTTGAGGAATTATCGTACATCCGCGTCCCCTTGACATTATTAGTTCAAGCGCTGATCCACTGCCTTCAAGATGTTGCATGCATGAATCCTGAGATGCGTACATGCACGAGAATGAGAGGTGATGCAAAGGCAGGTGGGATTCCTCTCTCTCTCTCTCTCTCTCTCTCTCTCTCTCTCTCTCTCTCTCTCTCTCTCTCTCTCTCATTCGGTTCAGGTGGTTATGTAAATGCTGGTTAACCAGTTGATTTCCTGGAATTTCTCTCTCTCTCTCTCTCTCTCTCTCTCTCTCTCTCTCTCTCTCTCTCTCTCTCTCTCTCTCTCTCTCTCGTTTACCAAATGTTGCTCATTCAAGGAAAAAGGCTTAATCATATTCACGAGCCTTATTCATTTCTTCTTAAAGATACTAAGAGGGGATTCACACTACCGAATAATTTGTCCTGTATCCTTTTGTTTTGTTTTCTTATGATAATAATAATAATATTAATAATAATTGTTCTTCTTCTTATTTGTCTCAATGTCCTTTGGAAATTTACTTTACCTTCTACCTGCAGACGAAAAGAATATATTATAAGAAGAATAGAGAACACTCTACAATTTTTAATAATAAAAATAATGGGCTGCGTTTGCAATAGGTACTTTGACTTTGACCTGTATTATTATTATTATTATGCTCGTCAAGCCTGTGGCTAAGATAATATCATCTCTTATTTAAATTCCAAGGTTGTCTGAGTGTTTGATAGAGTACTTGGACTTCTTTTTTTGCGAATCCAAACGGAGGTGAGGATTTTATTTTGGCAGACGACCGTCTCAATGTCTCGCCCTTGATTCCCGGAAGCGCTCTCTCTCTCTCTCTCTCTCTCTCTCTCTCTCTCTCTCTCTCTCTCTCTCTCTCTCTCTCTCTCTCTCAGGACACATCTAGGGTTTGATGCAGTACTGCAGGTTTAAGCAATATTTTTTTTTCGATGACTGCATAGACAGTTTTGTTCAACACCTATCGTATGACTTCGCCTCTGTCCTCCTTCTCCTCCTCCCACCAAACACGCCCCTTACCCCCTCCCTTTTCTCCACCCCAGCAATACGCGGAGAGATAGAGATAGGGCGTTACTCATCGAGAATCATGTGAATGAATCACTTTTTATTATGAAGGTGTTGAGAGAAGAATGAATGCCTTCCTTGTAAGCTCATGCCCCACCCACCAACCACAGATGCTCTATGACTCGCTCGAACCAGGAGTTTGAAGTAATCGAGTGCATGACTGTAATAGTCTTCTGGGAACACACTGTCGAGTGTGACTCTCTCTCTCTCTCTCTCTCTCTCTCTCTCTCTCTCTCTCTCTCTCTCTCTCTCTCTCTCTCACTCATCATCATCAACGTTTTCCAAACCAAGTTTAACATATATATATATTATATATATATATATATATATATATATATATATAGATATATATATATGTGTGTATATTGTATATATATATCTATCTATCTATCTATATATATATTAATATATATATATATATTATATCTATATATATATATATATATATATATATATATATATATATACACATACATACACACATACATACATACATACATATTAGGATTCATTGAATTGGATGTCCTTGTTCGTAGGAAACGGATGTCTTCAGTATGAGTACGCCCTTCTCTCTCTCTCTCTCTCTCTCTCTCTCTCTCTCTCTCTCTCTCTCTCTCTGTCTACAACCTTCTTATCCCTGCCCCCTTAGATCTTAAGGCCACGTTAGAGCAAAAATACAAAAAGAAAAAAAAAAAGAGAAGAACCTGTTATAGCAACTTTTGTTCATTGAATGAATGAGTGAAGCGGATGTTATGATGGTTTCTTCAGTTGTGCTTAGAGAGAGAGAGAGAGAGAGAGAGAGAGAGAGAGAGAGAGAGAGAGAGAGAGAGAGAGAGAGGAGGTGGTGGTAGTAGTGAATTGATTTGAAACAAGATTTCTCCTCATCTGACCAATGGCAGAGCCGGTGTTCCATAGAGAGAGAGAGAGAGAGAGAGAGAGAGAGAGAGAGAGAGAGAGAGAGAGAGTGGAGGAGGAAAGGATTTGATATAATAATAACACTACGAGGATGAGGATACGTGGAACATTGCTTTCAAAATACTGAGAGAGAGAGAGAGAGAGAGAGAGAGAGAGAGAGAGAGAGAGAGAGAGAGAGAGAGAGAGAGAGAGAGAGAGAATTATCTCAGTTTAGCGCCCATCCTGTCAGTTTAGTTTTTCATCATAACGGTGGTGCCATCATCAGATTTCCTAAACAGCGCCTCCGGTTCAAGAGGAGTGAATAGTCAGTCAGTCATTTAATTCATCATCCTTTTATTTGAATTAGGGGCGTAAACATTTCCTGGAATTTGATTCAGGCCTCTTCTTTCTTGCTTAGTCACCACACAAAGGCTTGAGGTGGGGAAGGCTTTTAAATCACGTTCTTCCAGGTTCTGGAACATTTTTACGTATTTAGATGTGGCTTCCTGTGAGTCTTTTTCTGATTTCCAAGTATTGCCTCGTCTCTCAGGGTGCATTGGGTCACTGGATGGATTCTGTATCTAACAGGTTTCCTATTTGATTGAATGTCTTTTTCATTTTCGTATTTATTGATTCGGTCATTTATTTATCTGTTTATTATTATTATTATTTTGATAAGTGATCACGTTACCTATTGTAACTTATCAACAGCATCATATTCATTGGAAGCTTGAATTTCAAGACAGTGGCCCCTGTGGTGGTGATGGGCTTGTTCCATATGAATGGTGTTCACCTTTTGAATAATAATAATAATAATAATAATAATAATAATAATAATAATAATAATAATAATAATATAATAATAATAATAATAATAATAATTTTCTAAGGGTCCACAATTATAAAAATGTTTTAAAAGTTCCTGTATAATTTACAAACACGAACTTTTAAGATTTTTACTATTGTGGACCCCTTAGAACATTGTGTAAACTCTCGTGTTAAAGAGTTTTTCCCCAACAAAATACTACTACTACTACTACTACTACTAATAATAATAATAATAATAATAATAATAATAATAATAATATAAAAAAACTATGTTTTCGACACTCCTTAGAACATTGTATAAACTCATGATAGAGAGTTTTTCCCAGTAAGATAATAATAATAATAATAATAATAATAATAATAATAATAATAATAATAATAGCAATCCAATCTTTTCGACATGTAGTGACGTCACATCTCGGCAGTGTATGGAAGTGAACACACACCGTTAACTGTTCTTTTTAACGGTGCGGTTTTTGTGTATGGCTCGTTGCCAGAGTCCATGTAA